>NC_135076.1:13032500-13310000 GCF_051107435.1 Chaetodon auriga | reverse complement strand
ATATAGGTGCAAGGATAGTGAATCACAGAGAAATAAAACAAAAACAAATTTAGATAGCATCATACACAGAATATGTGATAAAAACGGAGATATCAAACATTGACCAACAGTGAAATAATTAAATAGACATGACACTGACAACAGCCTGAGATAACGTCATTTACAGCAGCACTGTCCTGCTTTGCTTCAACACGTCGCTGATTTCTTTAGCTGGATGACACATTTTCCTTCAGCCAAACAGCAGCAGAGAGGAAGCAGCTGGCTGTGTTCTCACCTGGCTGATCTCCAGCCATGCCACACACAGAGAGTGAGAATGAGATGGAGGCAGGCTGGTGTGTGATCAGATGGGATGGTGGGCCTCTAAAAAGCAATGAGCTGACGGGACTGGTCCTCGCCATGTTTCTCCATTAATCAGCAGTATGGCGCTGTGTCAGTGCTTTCTCACACAGTGAACCAGGACACAGTGGTCACACAGAGTGAAAGCCCAAACCTCGGCTGTACCAGTGTTCAAGATAAATGTGTAATGGAACAGAAACATCAATAACATAGTCATTACTCAAACCTTATAAGTATGCTGCAGCAGCATTTGATTCCGGTGTGAGTAAAAATAGTCTCGATGCCTCTTCTATGACTGCTTTCTCCTTTTATGATTTTTACTATTGTGCCATTATTAGGTCAAATTTTTAATTTGTCCAGTTCTTTGCTGACATTCATTTACTTTGATGACATTCCCATCAACCTCAGCTGTGCTCTGTGTTAAATGCTAATTAGCAAAATCTGGCATGCTAACAAACTAAACTAAGACAGTAAGCGTGGTAAAATTTAATGTACGTTAGGTAACATATATAACTTAGGTATTTATTTTAAGCCAAGCCATGATGTTTTCTTAAACATAACCAAATAGTTTTGGTGCCTAAATCTAACCAAACTGTCACAGTTTCACAATGTTTTTTGAAAAGGGAAAACATTTTTAAAGTATAACCATACGTTGCTAACTGTATGTTGCATATTTATCATTGCTAACCGGACTGCTAAGCCCTGTCCCACTGCTCTGACTACTTATGTCACATACACATTATTGCAGCATCTACAGTATTTGCATTATAAGCACAAAAATTCCAGCACACGCCAGAAGCAATACTCACAGCACTATGAGGCTGTATGTGCACACTGTGGTGCTAAATGCTAATGTCAGCCAATGCTAACACATTGATAAGCAAGTATAAGTTACTTAGATCACTTCACTTCACAGGTGAAAGTCCTGTTCTTGTGCCATTCAACCAGCCCACCTTTCTCCAAATGCAGACTTTTCTCTTTGTACAACCTTGTTTGATGCATTGGGAGTGAGAACGGGCTGTCTACAGAAATCTATCACAGTATGATGCCAAAGGGGTACGCAGTGTCTTACAAAGTGATGCCAAGGGCTCCTGATCAAGTGTCATATTGGATTCACTGTACTTGTAACAACACCTGACAGTGATGTCACGGCACGTTCTGCAGCACACCTCCACATCCCTGCCGCAAGGTGAGAAGCTGAGCTGCTGGAGGTCAGCAAAAACAAGACTTTCAGCTAGATCTTGAGATTAAGATAATCATCCTTATTTATCATTGTCATATGGAAACACACTGCTGCCATTCCGTCATCACAGCATTGATGACGTGATGGCAGCATTAAAATTATGCTCTGTCCAGGTGGGAAAACAATCCAAGTGGAACAATCCGACACAGTTTTAGTTCAGATGTAGCTTCTCTAGCATGTCTTCATTTTCTTTCATTCATCGCAATTTTATCTTTATTCATTTATTTTTTCCATCTTGGACATCTGAGCTCTGCTGATACCGTCTCCCTCTCTAATTCTCTCTCTTGCTCTCTCTCATTCTCTCTTTCTGGGAATCATTTTTGCCAATCAGTTGATTATCCTATTGTGTAAATGTGGCAATTTGCCCTCAACTGCAGTTAATCAAAGCTCTTCTGTCACTAAAAAGATCCTTGACACCTTCCACTAATTCTAATAATTTTCTTGAAGATATACAGAAAATGGCTTTCATAATTCAGCCTTTTCTGCTCAGAATAACCAACCTGATGGATGTCAGGATCTGTATGTTGTGTGTTACCAGTGGGGCTAATAGCTGAAGCCTGCCTGCTCCCCACAGTTTGTTTTTTTCCCTCTATAATCAGACGTCCTCGTCAAGTAAAAAAGTAAAAAAAAAAGGAAACTAATATTGATTGGATTTCTGCCGAATTCAAGTAGGAAGCATCAAACACTCAGGCCGTGTTAGTGTGTGTGCTGAATGTTAACAGCGGCAGCTCAGACACCTTGCTGCTCTGACCACCATCTAACACGCATCCAAAGTTTAAGACCACAGGTATCCCACAATCCACTGGGCTCCCATCTGTCATGCACAGCATGGACACACTCATCTATACACTCTATTCAATATTGCATAAAACACAGGTGTACATGCATACTGTACGCTTATATATAAATACAGTGCACACATAGTACAGATTGCTACACTACACTACATTATACACACACACACACACACACACACACACACATATCCAGATAAGCTCAGTGCAGTGACATTCAGAGGTGATTAGAGCATTTCGTGAGGACACGTTGAGCCTTCATGAACTCACGACAGCAATCAAATGAGTCACTGTTCTCCTAATTAGAAAAATTAATATCAATTCATCATAATTGTGAGAGGAGCTGAGCGGGACAAACCTTCCCACTGTGCGAGTGACATGTGTGAGTGTTTCACAGCCAGAGGAAGCCTGTTCCTCTGATGCAAAGCTGTAAACATTCACCTGTATATATAATGACACGCGGGGGTGCAAAGGGTATGACTACCATCGCTCCATAAATAGAGCCAGTCTCCAATCAACCCTCTCCTTCTTGATCCCCCTCTACATGTCTCTGTGGGTGTGTGTGCTCCATGATTGACACTGCAGGCACACTGAAACAGATTGTTTTCATGAAAGCTTTCCAGGAAGTTGAACACACCACTGTAACTTTTGGACCTGTGTGTGTGTTTGTGTCATGTTCACTGTGTCTTCACTAACTGCGAACAAAGCCTGGGAGTAAAGGTAAATTGACCATGAGGTAATCCGAGTCCAAACACAGTCATCAGACAGAGAGGCACGACATGATGCACAGAGTTAGACTGAGGTTTGGATCTTACATTGACCTTTTCACATAAGTCAGCCATAGTGTGTTTAAGAGGGGAAGCCATGAATCATATTTACCTCGAGCCGTGACATTGCCACTGGTTAGTTGTTGCAGCAGCAAGACCGCAGCTGAAACAAAGACAAAGCAGAGGTGGTTTTAATTTAACATTCATCACTCTTAGTACTGCAGTTTTGTCAAAACACATACCACTTTAAAGATGAACAGAAACTGTCTGGTATTGATCACTGGCAAATGAATCATTCACCACTTCATTTCTGCCTTTCGAAATTCATTTTCCTGAAAACCTGAATCACTTTAAGGCTTGACTTTCACCAAGTTATGGTTTGCTCTCATCAAACACATTTAACATGAGAAAAGTACAAAATAAGCAGTATGGGAACATGTATGTCTAATACATGTAGAGAAGAAAAATGAAACTGTAAGTGGTCTTTAAAAACTACACATTAATGAGGACTCTCATCTACGAATGATTCATATGACTCATCAACACCACCTGTCATTACCATGTGCTCAGTGATGGCGGATCTATCTGTGAGAGTCAGAGGCATCACAAAGGCTAAAGAGACTCTCTGTCCAGCCAGAAAAGTTCATATCAGGGACAAGAAATTATAAAGCTGCAATTACATTGTGCTTTTAACCTGAGATCGGCACAAAGTGGTTCACAGTGCCTTAGATTCAGGCATGTAGGTCACATTAAGGACACTGAGGAACAATCCATGTTACAACAATCCTGTATTTCCCCTCCAGGATTATATTCCTGGTCAGCAGAGTCGATGTTCAGTGAAAACTGTTTATCTCTAAAGTTCTGACTTTTTCAAATAAACTGCATAATTAAATGTTCACTCACAGGTTTAGTAAATGTTACTTCTCAGGCTAAATGAAGCATTAAAAAAGCATCTGGAATATCTGACAAACGTTGCGGTTACACGCTGCTGTTTTTCTTAGCTGATGAAAAGTTGACACTGGAAACACAAAAGGTTTTTTAGGAACAGGACAGAGATCCTCAGACAACTGAACAGTTAACAAAGCAAATTAAACAAAATTAAATAACACACTCACACACTCACTCACACACTCACTCACACACACACACACACACACACACACACACACACACACACACACACACACACACACACACACACACACACACACACACACGGTTCAGTGTCTTGCACAAGGAAACTTACTTACTGCACAAGTCGAGCACAAATAACACTAAATCCTACACTTCCCATAGTGCAACTCAGTCTGAAGTCTTTTATTAGACGACACTGGGTCTAAAATGCCACCTCCAGTCTGTAATGCAGGCTTTGTGTGAAAAAGGTGAAGTCTCAAGCCCAAGTCGAGACAACCCTGATGACAGAGGAGCTCCTGAGTGCTTTAGTGGCACTCATGAAAGTTTACACAGAGCAGAGCTGTGTCAGCCCCTATAAGATTATTGTATTCTGCTGACCAAATTTGGTTTTATTTCTGTCAATTACATCAAAGAGACGAGATATGCGGAACTCAACCAGAGACTTGTGTGCAAGGAGTCAGTTTATCAGTTCTTATTCCTGCTGTCAGTCAACCGAAGTTGATGAAAGTCATGAATTATTAAACTTCCCTTCAGGCCATAACTACTCAATTCAATCTACCAGTCACTTTGTTTTTCTTCAAAACACAATAACACACAACACAGAAACATTCACAACAAATGTTTTATTCATGTTCAGCCTCCAAACGGTCAGCTATATCAAGCTATCAGACATCTTCAGATTTATACTTCCACCGTCTTCATGTTTCATTTAAGAGCTGTGATTTTAATGTGACGATCAATCATGCTTTTACACAGTTTAACCCTTTAACACACAGCGGACATTCCTCAACATCAGGGCTGCAACTGATTACTTTCTCGATTAGGTGATTGATCATTTTGTCTCTAAAATAAATACTGAATAATAATAAATAATCATAAACATTTCAGGAGTGAGCAGAGGCTGAGAGGGTGAAGTTTAGGTAAAAAATAAGCTGAAGGATGGCATCTATTGTAGAATGCAACAGTATTCTTTCAAGTATCTTTCAATGAGAACATAAGCACAGCCGCCAGTTCATCAGATACACTAAAACTAATGCAGTCGAATGCAGCATCAATGCAGCATCACTCTGGAGAAGCTCTCCAGAGGCTGAAGTAATCAGGTCAGGAGTAAAGGTGGACGTTAGGTGAATACTTTCAGCAGTGTTTTGTGTGATGCAGAAATGAAGAAAGAATAATACTTTTATCAGTGATATTAGACAGCTTTTATTTTATTTGACTCTTTTGACGATGGTAAATGGAAAAAACACTACCAGCAGCTGTCTAATCACAAACAGTTGATCTGCGTCTCTCAACCCATTTAGTGTAAAACGTGTGGATGGAAAACAGGCTTCTGTACCTGCAGACAATTTATTATATACACTATGTTATTTCTCATTTGACTTTTGAAACAGATCCACATATACACACAACTGTATAGATCTCATGTTAGAGTGCATATACACAGTAAACTTGTTCCTTTGCGTGAATACAGAGTTTTAGTCTCGAGTCGACAGAATTTGATTCGTCTGACCTCTCTAGTCTCAGACTTGTGATATGAGCAGATGAGCTGTTTCCTGAAATCTCTTGCCACATTTTAGTCCCTGCCTACATTACAGAAGGTGCTCTTCATCTTGGCTGCTTTATCCTCACAAACAAAATCACATCACGGCAGGTTTATCAGTTTTATTAAAGCCGTGTGACGTTTTTGTCGTTTCCTTACACCATGAACAGTCAGCACACGGGCCTTTGCTGCTCATCACTTTGCTGCTGCCTCCTGAAGAAAACATGGACAAACAGCAGCCCGCGCTGCTCACCAAACCCAACAGTAAACAAGACCTGCTGTTCACATACTGGAGGCAGATCCCAGCCTGCACATTCAAGGCTTTTTGTGAGTGAAATGTGGAATTACCCATTAAATGTAACAAGGGTGTGGTGTCTACATGCACAATCATACAAATGAAAGTGACGGGAAAGCACAGAAATAAACTGCATCCAGGCCACAACAGCCTGTTAATCAGAACGCTCAACAGGAAACTAGTCGTGTGTGTCACAGTTTTGTGTTTGCACCAATGATGGCATTATCATTTAAGTCATATCCAAGATCTAATGTATATTTAACAAGGAAAAACACACAATCTGCCTTTGGGCTATACAAGCTCACTTTCATGTCTGCCAAGGAATTAACTGTTTGTGTTCCTCATGTTGGGTTTTCTGTTTGTTAGGAAGCACAATATCTCAGATGTGAATTCAGGCCACGACCAGAGGAACCCAGCAAGAAAGGAATATGTTCCAGGTGGAAATTGTGGTATTTTCTAAGTATTTCTTTACCACAGAAAGTATTTTTGAATGTTATTTTCTCTTGAGCTGCTGCAGTTAACTGAATTATTGTCATTATTCACACTTGTAATGTAATGCACAATAAAACATTTTTTATCAACCTTTTCCCTGCAGACAATGTGAAATGTCCTAATAGGGAAAGCACAAGTGTAAGTAATAAAATGAATGAGGGCTGAATTCCATTTAGTGGCTTCAGTTTCAGGGTCCTAGTATTGTTCTTGCTGACTGTTTCTAGGAAAGCATGTCTCGTCTGTCCGTTCAGCACGGCTGACGGGTCTAAACACTACAAAACCCATGAGTCTCAATTACTATTGCAGTGGAGAGGCTGCCAGTCAGAGGCTCAAATCAAAGCGCTAGTGAAGACAAAACGCTTTGTTCATTGTTTCAAATTGTGAACAAAACACAGAGCCACAGATGCTGGGTGAATCCAAAAATTCCCCGAATCCAAAAGCAAATTCTTTTCAGCTGCAGAATTTGGTTTCAGTTTTCTAAAAGCGTCATCTTTAGCTCCAACACGAAACAGAATTTCAAGCTCTGTGATTGGACTATTCTTACCAAAATGCACCTCATAGCTATATTTTCCCCCAAAGTTCTTGGCCCGTACTGTCAACTCTTTATAAAAGACCAGACAATTTCAAACGTAGTTGTTGATGTTTCAGTCTCATGATTCAGCCTAAACTGGCACCCCTCACCCTGCATCTTTATCACAAGTCCTCTTATTGAAATGTAACAGAGGACTGTTTGCAGCCTTGCCAGAAGCATGAACTCTCTCTCTCGTATACGAATCCTTCCTCATTAGTCTACGAGTTGTATTGCTGTATTCTCTATTTCTTTTGCCTCTAACAAAAAAAAAGCTCAGATTTCTTGCTTTCAACCCCTGACACGCTCCACGACTCCACTTCTGCCAGACCTTTTTTGATCGCAGCTCCCAGTTTCAAGATGCCTTTCTGACAGTGTCAGCTGCAGCACTCTGAAACTTTGGTCAGTTTGTCTGTAAGGCAATCTTTCCCTTCTCAGAGCAACAACAGTCGGTCTTTTCTTTGCCGTGAGCTGACATTTATAGCTAACGGTGAAGAGTTTCCTGCTCCACCAAGGAGCCCTGATTGATGTTGTTCGAGGCATGTGTGCTTTTTCTGCAATGACAACTTACCTGCTGTGAGAAAGGTCTATTTAAGGACCAAACTGGCAAGCTCTCGGATACTAATGAGTCTTCTAATTAGTGCTTTATTACAGGCAGGTGCATTAGGAAGGTCAACCACTTAAGTCTTTGTGATAATACACGCAAACAGCGCTCAGTTCAAAGACAAATACGCAGCATATTTTCTTCTATAGCTGTTTACAGTGACAAAAATCTGGATTCTTTTCAACTAATGAATTAATCAAAAGTATTTCTCTGTTCACTAAAATATATTCAGTGCAAATATTTCACATTTTAGGGCAGAGACAGTGAATTTAAAAGTGAAAATGCTTTCAATTTCACCATCTTTTAAACAGTGACTGGCAGTATGATATGTAACGCATAGCGTGTTGCGCTGCAACAAAAGCTCACAGTGTGTGTACTGTAGGTTTGTAATGATTAACTATCTCAGCAGCAGGTCTTTGTCTTTAGTTCTACAGCCAACCATCATAAAGTGAACCACCAAGACGTCTTGTGATGCCTGTCACTGTGATGACGCACAGCAGATAGGCTTGTTAAAATTTAAGCTGATAAGGCTAAAGAGTCTGTGCAACATTAAAGAGCTTCACTGCAACGAGAGGGACAACGTGCGTCACACTCCAACCCCCTCCAGTGGTGGAGTGGAACTACACGTAGACAAGTACAATAGTACAATTTTATGCAACTTTATACTTCTACTCCACTACATCTCAGAGGCAAATATTGTACTTTTACTCCACTACATGTACACATGATGTCATTTCTTTGCACATACAAGTTTTTACTAATTTGCTAATTTCAATTACACAGTCTTGGACCACAGCTGTGTAGCATTTTATTACACACTGTACTTGAATAATGACGTGACAGATAAGCATTAATCTGACAAATGGTATAAATGGATAGAAATAAAATACTCCATGAGATAGAATTTAGATTTTGGAGAGAGGTGTTTGAATTCACTGGAGCCAAATTTCTTTGTATTTTACTCCCTTGTTATACAGGAAGGAGCTTAGCTAAACCCACGTATTGGTTTCCAACTCAAACAGTGACTTACTGTTACTCACTGAGAGGCCAAACTCATGCAAATAGGATACAGTGACTGCAATCACTGGGGGACAGGAGCGAGCCATCGTCATAATCCATCGACATTTAGGTTTGTTTCTACTCTGTTTCTATGTTTTCTCTTCTGTTTTGCTCTCTGCTGCAGACTGATTTCTTCAACTGGATCAGCACAGTGTCATCTCATCTCTGCTCTTCCCTCAGTTCTTCAGTTTCAAACCAGCAACTCTGCTTTTATCAAACACAGCAGTTCTGACAAATGACAACATTTCTGCACCGTACAGCCTCAACCAGCATTCAAAGATGGTAATTACACAAAACAGAAAAGAAAAAAAAAAACTGCTGCTGTGACAAACGTGAAAACTGACAAAGTCTGACTTTCAGTCACCTGCTAATAAAAGCTGCCACTCCGTCTCACCAGTGATTTCTGGGGAAGCAACATGATAAATGCTTCTTTTCTGTCAAATTACCAGTGAACCATGCAGACAGACAAAAGCAGATTTAGGCAGTGGCTCTGCAAATGTTTGCAGATCAAACAGTTTCAGATGGTGATGAATGATAAGTGCAGATGGAGGCAACTCAGTGCTGGAGCAGGGCGCCATCTAATGGACACAGTGAGGACTGTCATGGCTGCTTTTCTGTGTTTCTCATTGAATTGATGACATTGACAGATTCCAAAGGTTTCCAGTGTCAGAGAAACAGGTCTGGCAGAACACATTTAACCCTGAGGAGACCGTGCAAGATTATGTAACTACACTGTAAGCGTGAAGGTGAGCAGAGCAGGTACAGTAAGAAGACAGTCTTATACAGTATATCTCACTGCATAAAACTTCCCCAAACTGGTGGAGAACAATAAAAACAAGGCTGGCATTTTGAAGAGAGATGAGGAATTCAGACAAAGTTTTAGTGTTTTAACCAATCCTGTTTAACGTTTTTAAAAGTTCTCAACTCTCATTCATTTAGACATGAGAACAACAATATCAGGAAGAGTACAATAATGACAGAAAATGAACTATTACAATGAATTATCATCCAGCTGTATTTTGAAACATAACCTTGAAATCAAACTCTCCTTTCCTTTGATTTTTTCAAATGTTGCTGGTTTTAATCCACAGACTGACTGGAAAAGCTAAATGAGGAATGCTCTCTTCATTCAACTAATACTTTTGAGCAAGGCACTGAACAAGAGCAGTGGACCAGTCCGAGAGAGCAGTTAAAGTAAAGCCAACTGTTTAGGTTAGAACAACACAGTGTCTAACTCAGAGAAGGCTAGAAATGATCCCAGCTAGAGAATGAATGGAAAAAAACAAAAACATTTTTTTTCCTCCCACACTGTTTCCCATTCTGAAAATGTTAGTGTGTGAAAGAGGCGGAGATAAAATAACAAAAGAAACAGTGGTAGAATGAATGAGAAGTTTTAGCTAAAGCTTTTACTCATCCTCTGAATAAGGGAAGAAGGAGAGAGACAGAATGAAAGAAAAAAGGAAAAAAGAAAGAAAGTGTGTGGGGGGGGGGGGGGGGGGAATTATAGAGACAGAATGTAGGAAGCAGATATGGAGGAAGGAAGGAGATAAAGACAGGAGGAGGGAACGCATAAATATTTTAGGGAAATACATTCCATGTTGGTTTGCTCATGAAGCGGAATTATTCCACCAGCTCATCCGACAAGTGCTGCTTACAACACAATACAACTGTGACTGGAAACTACTGCTACTCATACTACTGATCATACGATACACACTATGGAAAATGTTACACAAATGTTATTGTGAGACAGGTCCATGTGGGAGTATTACAATGATACATGAATACAACAGCAAACTTCCATAGAAATGTTCATGTTTCTACAGGAATTTCAAGGGAGTATTAAAGAAAACATGCTGTAAAGCAACACAAATGCACCATTAAACCCAATGAGAATAATATGTAGATTAGATATTATATTAATTAAGGTGATATCAGTCTAAAATCGCCGTTTAGTATCACAAACAACCTTTATGTTCCTGTATGTCGTCTAAATGACTTATACAAGACTCCCATTGTGAAAGCAGTGATTTTTCAGAATTTTCGTTTTCCAGCCCCTGAGCTTTCAAATTTGCTTTGTCACGGTAAACATGTACATATTAAACACATCGGCCGATTTCTGGGCGCATTAACCGTAGTATCACGGGTTTGAAGCATGTGGACTTAATTATAAAGACTCATTTAAACTTACCGCAGCGACCGGCCGTCTCCTCTCGTAGTTTCTTTGTTTGCTCTTTTTTTCTTGCAGGAAAAAAGATGTTGGAGCTTTCAGTCAGGTCATGTTGCTCAACTTATCACTGTTGCCCATTTTTATTGTTGCGGGTGTGTTACTTAGTTAGAGTTAGACTCTGAAACATGCAACGCTGCATGCCCGGCCGTCACTGTGACGTCGACGACCGGATCACATGACAGGAAGTGTAGCTGTGGGACGTAAACAACTTTCAACAGCAACCACGAGTCCTGTATGTGTGTACTGCTCAACATTTGCCACAGACCAACGCGACACTTCACACACACACACACACACACACACACACACACACACACGTTTGTGATTGTTTGCCTGCTTATCTATCATTTATTGAGGTCACAGGCTTATCTGCAGTTAGTCTACTCATGATTGTTTATTTGCCTGCATATTTTTCACACTTACTCATGTTTTTTGTTTTTTTCCTGACGTCACTATTTACACCTTTAATATCAATCTATCTACTCATTATCCAGAATACATTGTTGTACATCCTGGTAAAGGGATTATTATTGCTGATATTCTTATTATTATTATTATTATTTGTTTAAAATCATCATTTAACCAGTCTTTTGAGATACATAATGTCTTTTACAAGGGAGACATGGCCAAATTGGCAGCTTGTGTGTGCAGGGATAACAAAATACAACAAAATTAAGAATTTTGGGACTATTCATTTTATTTTATTGAAAATGTCGCAATTTTACACTTTACATCTGTCTGACAGGAAATGGATAATGGACCCAGAAGAGGCCAGGTTATATGATGATCACCCACATTTTTAAAATATGGATTTGCAACAATCCCTGAGCGTAAACGCGTTATACTGCAGCAAAATTACTTTATTGAAAGTAGTATGAAAGTAGTTTGGGTATGTTATTCTTGATCTGAAGAAGGCTGTGTCTCTCAGTTATCAACAACAGAGCTGTATGTTGGAGGTTAAGAGAATGAAAATGAATGAATGAGAGCAGCTTTGCCACACAGATTTGTTTGAGGATTACGTGAGTCGACCTTGTATGTTAGAAGACCTGCACAGTGAAAACTGTTTTGACTTTGAACACTAGCCAGGGAAGACATTCTATTTCTATGTCATACATGGAAATAAATGACATTATACAAATTATACTTTACACATACATTCCAGTAGCCCCAAGAGGCATTTATACATGCAGATAATACTGGAAATATATCTTCCTGTGCACTGCTGAGAACACAAACCCCCAAATCATTCTGGAAACTTAAAATGGCCTGTATTCTTATAACGTCTCTTGTTACATGTAAGAGTGCAATTACTAATTGGACAATACATTTACATTTGTGAATTTTAGGCTGATTCTCTTTTCAAAAGAAGGAGGAAGAATTGATTAAGTGTCCGAGCCTAAATCGGCGGAATTCGAAGCAGCCAAATAAGCAGGTCAGCGGTCAAAGGTGAGGCAGAAATACTCCAAGGCCATTGACAAAAGTGCTATGTGAAGAGATAAGAGCATTGGAGACTAACATAAAACTTGTCTTTTTCTTGCCACTGCTGGAGTGGTCAACATTTCTGTGTGTTCTCTGTCCAGAAACATCAGAGTTGGACTCTTCCTGGACCTCAGTCTCGGATGACGTCTCCTCTGTCATTTTGAGTAGTGGGCGAATGGAGAATCCTCGCTCACTTTGCCCTGGAGAAATGAAACAAGAGAGAAAAGTGGTTGAAAAGAACAAATAATACTCATTATAAACTGCATCCAGTGTGGTGTTTTAATGTCTGTATTGGATGATGATTGTTGCTAGTGTTGACTAGTCTGTCGAGATGCCTCTTCTAACCCTGGAAACACTGTTAAAACAAGTAGGATTAACAGATACAAGAATGCCAAGGAGCTGCGAAACAGAAACAGGAAGTGATGCTGCAGCTGTCACGAAATCTGCCTCAGTCCTCAGTCCCTCACTTCAGCCACCCTCTCTCATCCCCAGCCCTCTGCATTGCCCCTCGTCTGTCCCTGACCCCAGCACATGCTCACTTCTCACTGGTCATGTCCTTTCCTTTGACCCCACAGACCAACTGTCCACCAGATGCCCTCAGACTAACTCTCCTTTCTCACAGCCACTTCCAGCCCCTTCCTCCTGCTCTGCAGTCACCTGATGTCCCCTCCCACCTCCACACCTGTTTCCAGCCCTGCTGCACTTAAACCACAGAGCCACTGTAGTTTAACAGCCAAGTGACTGACGGAAGCTGTTGGTCACCACCACAAATGAAAATGTTTTCACTAAGCAGCCTTTAAAATACAGTATATCGACCTGTCCTTTAAGTTATCTAACCTCTATCTTAACCTCTACGTTATCTGCTCATCACCTGCAGTTTGCACAATCAGCTGTTTGTGTGTTTGGACCTCTATGTTGTTGGACATGTGCTGTACGTGCTGCTGTGTATGCTTATATACGGTGCACTCTGCCCTAATCTAACACAACATCCTGGAATCTCTTTACAGCAACTATAGTTTAATGGCAATAAAGATTTATAGTCATGGTGGAGACTTCAAGCTTGGTTTAATTTTCACCTGAAATTACTTCTAAAAAGTCCACAAAACTGAGAGTCTGAACACCTGCTGACACACTGATGAAGTGTGATGATAAGCTTTCATGTCTGCAGAAAGTGCTTAGTCATGACATGTTCACCACACACTGTCCTGTTTCTGACACTTTTTCACACACTGATAATCCAGTCAAGCTTCCTGTTTGTGTAAAAAAATAAAGAGAGCAGAAAACCACTGTGCTCTCTGCTGAAGGGAAAAGGAAGAAAATGATGCATGGCAGTTGAAAACCCTGATACACTGCCAGGGTTGACAGTTCAATTCCCTGTGGAGCAAGACATCGTACCACTGCCAGAGTCACGCCTTGGTCACCTTTCAATCATGTTCTTGTCGCAGTAAAGGCTGCCCCTGCTGGTGGAAATATCACTATTCACTTGGAGATGGCATGTTTATGTCTCATCTAAATGTCGTTACACCTGCATAAAATGTTCAAGAGTACAGAAGTTTGTGTCATGTCCAAATGTCTGCTAGAATTTGGGAATCTATTTTAGGAAAATTGCATCAAATTTAGAACAAGACTAAGTGTCTACAGCATTGCTAGCCACTCTGTCGGGCTGCACTAAGTCGCAGCGGTACTTTGACCTAAATGTTAGCATCACTATGCTAACATGCGCACAATGACAATGCAAATTTGGAATTTGGAATTTCCCCTCGCGGGACTAATAAAGGAATTGAATTGAAATGTGCTAATGTTTAGGAGGTATAATGTTTACCATGTTCGCTATCTTATAGTAGTGTGTTAGCTTACGAGTACTAATGCTAATTAGCATTCAAATGTCTTATGTACCCAGTTTTCATAAAGATTGGATACACTTTGGCAGATAAAAAATAGAAAATCTCTTTAAAGTTTTGATAATCAGTTTCAAATCTGTTAAAACATCAGGATGCTGTTGTCAAACTCACCATCGGCACATCTTCAAGCCTCTCGAAGTTGGACCTCGGTGATCGGATACATTTTATGGTGACAACCACCAGCACAAGGGCCAAGACGATGCAGAAGATGCAAATTACAGCCACGAGGCCGGGATTTTCTATCAAGTCACCTTTTTGTGAAGAACCTGAGGGTGAGACAAAGTTACCTTCTGAACTACTCTACAAACTGGATAAACTACATTTCTGAGGATTTTCCAAAGGAAATAATTACAGGTGTAAATGTGCCAGCAGAGAGACCTCAGATGCAAAATGTATTACAGTCAATCTATTCTGTAACCAGCACCCAGTTTCAGTTCAGGATTCTGTTGCTATGCCAACAACTAGCAAAGTTCCATAGCAGGTTAGCTAACGTAGTTACATCCTCCATTTTGCTTCAGGTGTGGCCAAACTAACACCGACATTTTCTATTCCCAATACCCTTGTTGGAGAGGTACTATTTTATTACAGCTGTGAATTACTTAGTAGAATTTAGTTTCCTGCAATCAGTTTACTGCTAACCAAACTAGCCACTGAGGCTAATGTGTTGATAATAGACCACTCTGTTATAGTGAGTGCTGATTTACTGTTGGCCTAAGTTTTGTGTTTTCACTCTTTTTATTTTAACTGTTGTGGACTTTATGCATATGTCTGCTATATTAATTGCTGTGTTGTACTTTCTGATGGGACTTAAGACACGAGTGACAATCTAACCTAACACATTTGACAGTCTTACTTGGGGGGTTAATTTGTATTCACTAGCATTGTATTTGCTGTCCAACGCTGTTTTACAGTTTCTTTCAGTAAAAACATTAAAGGCCAACTGCTGTCCTCAACCTTTACTCATCAAGTTCAGCTTGTTGAGTAGCTGTGCACTGACATGCAGAGTGAGATCAGAAAATGAAATACATTCTTTTCTCTTAAGATTGTATAGTTTTCATATCTGTTAAAGATCTTCTGCCCCCTAGTGGCCAAATTTGGTCCATGCAGCTTGAAAGTAAATAAAAAGAAACTATTTTACTGCTGAATGAAACTCTTGCACAAGTGGCAACCTCCAGGGCTGAAAAATGAAGCCAGCACAGCTTCAACATGCAATTCCTTGAAAGGCCAATTGAGGCTGGCTCCTAAAACAAGTCAGTTCCCATAGACCCTCATACTAAACTGGCAAACTTTAAGCAGATACAAAGTAAATAATGTTTGCAGCCTTGTTCAAAAAAACGGGTTTGGTCTAGCTACTTTCCCTGAGAGGGGATGAATTTTTATATAACTCCCTTGTTTAAATTATAGAAAATCTTAAAGTTATGCATGGTTATGAGTATGGCCGCTTTGAGTGACAGCTAATTGTGAGGTCTCAGCAACCAAGCTTCATTTGGCATGTCTCAGCTTCACCTCTTTGCTCGGTTTTGGATTAGGGAGTTTGGTGGAGTCAGGCACTGCCAAGATGCACAGAGACTATACATCCATTGTTTTCTACAGTTCATGCACTTGAACTGACCCATTTCATTACCGAAAAACAACAATTTCTGTGTCAAGAACCATTTCTGCGTGAAAATGTCCCAGGATTTTAGTTGGTGTAGCTCCTCAGATTTAATTACTATTCTCTGATTCAGAATAAAGACACCCTCAGCTCTGACAGTACTCTGACCTTGGTTGGTAGTGTTTACAGTGGTGTTTGGTGTTTCTGATCCTGGTGAGAGTGTCGGTCCATGGGAAACTGTCTCATTGGACGTCTGGTTGGTCACTGTAGTCGGAGACGGTGAAGTCGAGGACAGTAATGATGATGACACTTTTCCTGAAGTGAATGTAGATGAAACCTGGTGTGTTGTTGCTGAAGGCTGCTGTGTGTTGTTGGTGGTTGTCACAGTGGTTAAACTGACACCATTTTTCTTTGTCACCGGCAAACTGCTGGGCTGTGCAGGGCTTGTGGTCGCTTGTTGAGCTGTAGAGGAAGTGGCAGCACCTAGAAAGGAACAACCAGATCTTATTCAGTGTATATAAATATTATCAGCAAAATGTACTCAAAGTATTCTACTCATTTGCAGTAAAATGGTTGCTGTCAGTGTTTTACTATTACACATAATGTTTTGTATTAATATTAGTGCGGCATTAATGTAAACGTTGCATTTTTCTGCTGTAAATGTTTAAGTACAGTATTTAATTCTGAAAATATAGTGGAGAAGAAATAAAAAGTTGCGTTAAATGAAAAGTTCACATACCTCAAATTTGTACTTAAATACAGTACTTGAGTAAATATATTTACATTAATTTACATATTGCCATTGGCACTGTTTACAACTACTACTGTTTATACCTGTGACAGAATATTTAATCATCTTTAGGAAAAATGGGAATTTATGTATATTGAACATTAATATTGAAATATTTAAATTTAAATGTACTTTTTTCCTCATCTTGTTTTCTAGAGGGTCTTTCTGCTTGGTCAGAAAAGAGGCAGTTAGTTACAGTTCTTTATAGTTACAGTTGAATCTTAGTGCACCAAACTAACAAAATTGTGTAAGCAGAAGCTCTCAGTTCCTGTAGTTCTTGTAGTCCCTGTAGTTCTTGTAGTTCTTGTAGTTCCTGTAGTTCCTGTAAATAATGACAGGCTGCCACTGCCAAGAGGGTCATTTAACACCACTTACCTCTGTTCTGAAAGTATTTACACAATCCTCAAAGAGTCCTCGGCCCACTGCACAGTAAAAAATATTTTTAACCTGTCTCTAAAGTTGCAACCGTGTTTCCTAATCCAGGTCACAGGAAATGACATATGTCCCTGTTTAGTTGTAAAACACAAGCAAAATATGAGCGCATTATTTTGTATGAAAATCTAAAATGTAAGAAACATTAATCTACGTCAGTAAAGCTAACTTGCATTTTTAATTTGGTTCACTTTGTAGAAATCAAGCAGGGAGATATGTCAAATTCAACTACCATCTTTCTTTAGATTAGGAAGCAGTCACAACTGGAGAAACATCTTTTTCATTGTGCGGTGGACAGAATATAAATAACATTCAGGTTGTTAGAGGAGTCTGAGATGAGGTGTTTTTTTTTCGAAGATCACCAGATATACTTTATATTTGTAGAAAAACTGGATGCTTGCCTATGTCTCTTAAATGCACTGACATTTCATTATTGAGGCAAACTAGGGATAAGAACATGACCAAAAAACATTTGAGGATTAAACGTTCTTCCCTAATATATTGTACTTGTCACACCATGACGCAGGGAAACACCCAAGCTACCCAGCAGTATATGTAGTAAGTAAACTTAGCTCCATGTGGATGACCAGGGGAATATATGGAGTGAAGCAAAGTGAATGAATATGATTTATGGAGGGAAAATAAACAAAGCAGAGTTTATTGATACTATCGTCCTGACTTTATTTCCTTAAATTTAACTTTGAACTGCTGTTTCATGGGCAAGAATGAGCTTTTAATCTCAACTAAACATAAATAAGATCAAAAGCTCCATAAATAGCTCCATAACCGCTTCCAAATGGACCTTGGGGTGAGATGGTTTAGTTGATTAATGAAGTTTGAGGTTCAGATGAGGCTGAGTATTTAATAAAGCTGAATTAGGAAAAGGTAGGTCAGGTCAGGTAAAGATTTGTGTTTACTGGAACTGCAGGCAAACATCTGGTTGTCAGCTGGCATTGTGTACGAGTGCGTGCATAAAAGTGTTTGCAGCAGTAACAGACGCATTCAGCTCAGGATCACTTTCACTGATTAAATATTTGCCTAAGTTTCCACCCAAACATGACCTTCCCATTTACTTTACCTTCCTTGTATGATTTACAGTACATACTTCACTTTAACAAGCTGTATAATACGTGAATACAGTGACATTCAAAATCTTGGGATCATTTCTGTTACTATTAATAAGACAGATAAGTGAGTAGCAGATTGTAATTATAAGTCATTTGGAAATCAGGTCATCTTTCACTCGGTTAGCTGTAACAGTCACAGTGACAGAAACTTCGTCCAGGGGTACACAACTTTCACATTCATCTATATACAACTTGAATATAAAGGTTTCTGTGTTACTCCAAGGCTACATGTTGTCCAACTTTTAATACAATCCTGGCCAAAGATAAAGCCAGCTACTGTTGTTGTAGGCTCTAAAAGTCTACTGAAGACGATGTCTCCGTGCGAACTGAGAAATAAACCTACACCAAACTACCTTGGACAAAGCTGCTGTACCTCCCTCTCACTGCAGGAATAGTTTCTTATTTGCATAACTTTGCATCCGTCTAAGACTTCAGCATAACGTTCAGGCAAATTCTTAAACAAGTTTGACAGTAGTTTAACAGGTAAAAATGTGAAATGTGGACTTACTGGTACAAACCGTGACCGCAAACAGGGACACCAGTATGGTGAGGTGCATCGCCGCAGGCATGCTGAGAGGAAAAGGCTGGCAGTCATATCAGCAACATTTCAAACACACACTCATACACAGGCTACATCCTTGATAGCAGGATGTGTGGAGTGCCTGAGGAGGAGTGCTCTGAACTGTGGGTTGGTGCAGTTTAGAGCACATTGATTAACCAATCCTCCGGGCTGGTTAGTCAATGTTTGAACATGGCTCTGGATTTGATTGTAGCTCATTCCCTGCTGTTATTCAGCAGGCAGCTGCAGCTCACGTTTTTATTTCTAAACTGACTTCAAAACACTGAAATAACACACGTCAGTGTTATGTAGTGCACAGTGTAGATCACAGAGCAATAACTATTAGGATGGAGAGGACACAACAATGAATTTATTCTCTGCTTTTTCAAAGTTTGGTATTCTGAAGAAAAATTAAAGACAGATACTTAGAAAGCACATTTTCTGTTAAATGTTGTCATATTATTTTGGTAAATTTCATGCCATTTCACTTTCTTATCCATTTATTATTACTGATGCTAAGTTTCAATAAAAACAATTAAATAAATGCATTTAATCAGCATTCATAATCATTTAAAGACTTCTATGATGTATTGCACATGGATACACACACGCACACACACATATACATACAAATTTATGTATATATAGCTCCACAGATTTCTGCTTTCATCTTCACACCATTTGATGTGTTTTGTTCAATCATACATTTGTTGCTGTAGATATACAGTACAGTGCATACCTTAAGTCAAATTTACAGTCATTGATTTACAGTCAGTGTAAAACTACTGCACGGTTTGAAAAAAAAATGAATTTTACATCTTAAGTTTCTCAGGATTCAAGTTTACACTTACAGTTAAGGATTGAAATTGATATGATAAAAATAAAGAAAATCTTAGATTTAATAATAATCACAATCATGCAATCAAGACAGGAGATTATCTGGCATGCGTAGCACTGGTCTACACATTAAGGCAAAGCATATGCAGGTCAAAGTGATATATCATCACAGTGATAATCATCAATAATGATTCGTTTGGAGGGAGGGAGCACGTGCTGCTGTACATCCACAGCAATGCTGTCTGATACCACCACAGTGGGGTGGCTGTTGTCCTGTCAATGCAACAGAAAGCAACACACATCATTATAATCAATACCATTTCACTTTTTTAAGCACTGAGCCACCGGAAAACTCTGACAGACACAATGAACAGCATGAACAGAGAGTTGGTGGAGAAGAGTTTCGAGAGATTAAAGGGACATTCTACTTCCTGGATTGTTTTCTCATCCTTTTACTTGTTGTATGACCACATAACAGCTTTAAGGTTTCATGAGCTTCTAAGTCATCTTAATATTTATACAATTAACAAAAAAATCTGACTACAATGCAAAAATGATCACATAAAAAGAACCTGAGGCCGCCAAAGCACAATTAGAAATACACCTAAAGTAATGTCCCTTTAATCTCCCATGTGGCTGACTTACTCTGTGTTTGAGGCAGGACAGGTAGGTGTCCCACCCTAAACTGATAACATTGATGTACACAACACGGAATTTGGGCGAGAGGAAGTAGAAGTTGATAATCTGAGCAGCAGGCCAAACGCACCAGTCCACCTGCAGGGAAGAACACAGATTAGCATACTGAAAGCTGCACGGGTTACCCAGTGCAAAGATCATTCAAAATGTGAGATGAGGAGGGAAGTCTGCTCCGTCTGCTGAGCAGGCTGAGCAGCCAAAACACCAGTAACCACTGGCTGCCACTGGTAGGACTGGATTTGTGTCAGTTTCAGATGGCAATGATCTATTCCTACAATTCTGACTGAGAGGATAAGCAACCAGTGAACTTCTTCGAATACCTTATTTTCCTAAACATTGTATGAAAACACAGTCTCAGCAGTCATCAAAAGTACAGTTAGCATGTGGCGATGACAGGTAATTGTTACACGTCGATTTCACTGATGCTCTTTGAGCTCTTGGGGCAGCGAATAGCTGTAGTGATTACACCCCAAAACACAAAGGATTGTGGGTAGAATGTGGGAAATTTTGTCCTTCATGTCTGGGAAAGCTGAACAGAACAAAATGAAGTCTGGACTGATGCTCACATTTAGCTTTTTCTCAGTATGTTTTATTCGAACACCAAGAACAGAAACACGGACAAAAAACACACGAGCATTTTAAGTTGAAGTTAGAAATGCAAAAAGCTGTGAAGTTAATTTCACAAAGAGCAAAGAATTTGTGATGCAGTAAGTGAGTTCATGTGCAGTGATCTGCCGCTCCAGATCAGGAGGGTCAGACCCTCACAGGTGTACTTGCCATATAAAATTCCCAGAACTTGTCTTTAAACTCCACAAAGCCTTTGGATAGAGTGTGTCCCTCCATGAGACCCATACCTGCAATAAACAGTCGTACGTCAGATGTGCGTCAGTGCCGCACTTCATCAAAACCAACTTCAGATAAGGTCAGAGGCTGGAGGAGTGTCAACTCTTACGAAACACGACGGACGGTCACAACAAAAATATCAGTCAGATCCAAACTCTTTACAGATGACCTCTGAACTCCATCCACCTCTGATATTAACATACATTGGCTTTTGTCCTACCTCACCCACATCTTAAAATATGACCTTTGGCTCAGTCTTATGTGTGCGTGGACATGTATTATTCACATTGAGGGGGACATAAATTTGTTTATATAGTCATATTGTGGGGACATCTTCCTCATGGGGACAAAGCATTAGTTCCCATAATGTAAATTACAAAATTATAGGGTGTTAAGGTTAGGATAGAGGTTAAGGTCAGGCAATTGGTGGTTATGCCTAGGGTAAGTTTCCAGGAAATGAATGCAAGTCTATATACTGGACCCAGAAGTGATGGAAACACAACCCTGTGTCTGTGCGTGCCTTGGAAAAACTGCTCATGTGCTAACACCTTGACCAATGTTGATGTGTGTATGTGTGTGCTCAGAAAGGAAGGAGACAGGCTGCTTAGTGTCAATAAAATCTGAAATCCGTCTCACCTAAAAAATACCACATCCCAATTGCCGGTGAGGCGATCAGCTGGTCCACCAGAACCTTTATGCCCACAGTGTCTATTGTTTTTCCAACGAACACTCTGTCCAGCCAGCTGTACCAGTAGTGCAGCAGTAGACTCATGGAGGAGCCCACCACAAGCATGCAACCTTTAAGGTCAAAGAAACGAGGGAAAAAGGATGAATGGCAATGAGGCAGTCAGTTAATATATAACACATTTTGTATTTATGGACACTTAGATTTTTCTTTTAAACCATTTTTTAATCCATCTTTACTAAAACAGTACACATTGAAGGATTAAAAATGGGTTATGCTGGTGAATCTTAAAGAGCAACCAGGCTGAAAAGCAATGTTTTACTGCGCTGTCACAGAGTCCTGGAGTACACCTGCACATCACTGTACCAAGGTGACAAGCTGAACCACTGGAGATCAACAAAAGCCCAAATGGGCTTACAAAAACGTCTCATTAGAAAAGAAATAAAGCAATGACAACTAAAATGTTACTTGACAGCGTCCTTGGCTATGTCTACAACCATTTGAGACAGCTTGAAAATGGGAAGTTGCTTTCATACACCTGTCCTGGTCCATCAGGGGAGCAATCCAGTGTCAGCTAATTTAAACAAATGATGCAGAGCATGTGGCAGGGCTTGCAGGCCAACACTGATGGCAAGCCAATCATGTCAAACACCTGTGACAGCGGGGCCCATGCTCGGTTCGAACCCATGAATGACAAGTCCACCAGTCCTCACAGCAATTGCAATGAAGTGCTTTGAGAGGCTCGTCATGGGTCACATCAAACCCATTCCAGTTTGCATATTGTTCAAACGGGTCCAAAGAAGATGCCATTTCCTCAATGTTCCACCTAACCTTGTCACACCTTGATAGCAAAGACACCATCTGTTTGTTGATTTCAGTTCAGCATTCAACACAATCATTCCCTGGAAGCTGGTTGGCCCCCCTGCTCTTGTAACTGGATCCTGGAGTATCTCACAGAGAGACCCCACACAGTGCACATATGGAACCTCCACACCACCTCCACAGTCACTAACCCTCTGCATTGGCCCTCAATGGAGAGTCATCAAGAGTGTCCAGACCAGCTGCATCACTGTCTGGTATGGGTGCTGCAGCAACTTAAACCACTGAAGTCAGCCCAGTCTGTCATTGGGACCGCACTCCCTCACCTATCTGTACCTTGGTTTGTGTCTGGTGTTGCCCCTCGTGAGTGACACCCAGGCTCAACTTTTATCTCTCTTTGCCTCACCTGTCCTCCTCCAGTTTCGGACTCTGTCTGGCTCCTTGCAGATCTCCCAGCTCTGCTGCAGGAAGTCTCCCAAAGCCAGCAGGCCTCCTCCACTCATGGTGTTGATGAGCAGCAGATAGTGGCCCTGGAAAAACGGCCACCAGAAGAACTGCATCCAGACCAGAAACTCTTTACCTGCATTGGGAAACATGACATTTGGACCAGAGTAGGCTGTCATCTGAAAAACTGGTCTCTGTCTCTCATATGGTCTAAAAAAGGCAGACTCTTCATCATGAGAGCTCCAGTTAGAGACACAGATGGCCACACCTTTGAAACAACAAATTAAAGCAAACCAAACATCTCCCAGTCACGAAACATCATCACAAAATGACTATTTCAAACTGCTAATAGGGTTAAAAAAAACCTTTATCAAATAAACCCCCTTGGTAAAATCTGCATTCATTGCCTCTAAAGATTGCAAATGCGCAAAGCTCTGCAGTCATACCTCCCAGCTGCTTGATCTGGTGCTACTGAAGCTAAACGTTAGCTGTTAGCAAGGCTGTCTGGATCATTTAAAGCTAACAGCTCAGCTGCCCTGACCATGTAGCTGGAGACCATATATATATATATATATATATATATATATATATATAAATTCAAACAATTTCTCAGTCATTTTTAACACGACACGGTGTCATATTTATTCTCTGATTGAATAACTTTAGTACTCTGGGTAAAAACGAAAGACTTCTTTATGTTTTCCATCAAGCAAAATGTATAATGAGATACAAGGTACTACAAGAAAGTCATCACAAACTTTGAAATCAATTTTCTGTTAAATTTTATTACATTTGACAAATTTCATGTCATTTCATTTTCTTGTCATGTCTTTCTTAAATTACGCTGATACAAAAATTCAATAAAAACAATAAAATAACTTTTTAAAATTACCCCAGCTCCAAAAAAGCTGAGATCAGAGAGTGTGAGATCATTTGCTTATCCTTTTCAACATATACTGAAACATGTTGGTACATGAGCAACTGAAGACTGGGAAAGATGTGGAATGTTCCAAAAACACCTGTTTGGAACATTCCACAGGTAAACAGGTTGATTGGTAACAGATGATAGTATCATGATTGGGTATGAAAGAGGCATCCTGGAAAGACTCAGTCGCTCAAAAGTGAGGATGGAGAGGTTCACCACTTTGTGAACACATGATTGTATAAAGGATATTACTACATTGACTCAGGAACACTTTAGAAAACTGCTTTTGTTAAACAGTTTGTTTGAAAATGATTGTTTTCTGTTGTCGTTTCTTTCACACAGTCCCAACTTTTTTGGAATCAGGGTTTTACAAAAAGTCAAAATTAAAAAAAACAAAAAAAAAACTGTATGCCTTTTTAAGAGAACTTTACACACATTAGTATTGCTAATTATGCATTTTAGCCAGATCATATTTGTGAATCTTTTATGATGTGAACACAGTAGCAGCAAAATGTATTATTTGTATAAATATACATATTCTATATTTCTCTAGTAGAGATTTCTGCTTTCATCCTGACACCACTTCCACCACCACGCAGTTTTCTTTTTATCATTGCACAAATGGATTTATCACTTGAACTGCCAAAACTAAGTATAACTAAGTATTCAATCATAACTTACTTGCTGTAGATACACAGTACAGTACAGTTCCTTAAAACAGATTTGCAGTCACGAGTGTAAAACTGGTTTGAAAATAAATGAATTTCACAGTGTATCAGGAATCAAGTTCACGAGTACAATTCAGGATTACATTTGAAATCATCAAGATATAGACGATCTTCTCATGCAGTGTTTTAATAGGTACCTCAAAGGAATAATAAGAAGACAAGAGATCATTTGGCATGAACAGCATTAGACTGGTCTATATATTAAGGCAAAGTTTCCACAGGTTAAAATGACAGAAATTAAAAACAGCAGCTGTTTGAGAAGCTGTTTCTCATCAATAATGATTCTTTTATGTCAAAGCAGAAACGAAACATGGGACAGAAATAAAAGAACTTTCTCTTGCAACAACACAACAAAGATGCTTTGTTTTGGTGGAGTTTAAGTTTTGGAAACCAATGGTGTGTTAACTAGTATTGCTGAATGTCATGTGAACAGCAGCAGCTCCTCTCATGCCTAAAACTACCACCATCAGAGGTATGAGCATGACAGGCAGTGAAACAGCTTTTCATCCCTGAACGCTCGCACAGGAGTGCACATCATCCTGACATAAACACACAATCTGGACAGAGACACATTAAAACTCTACAGACATGAAGGGAAAAGTGTTCCAGCACTTCAACTCAAACATCCACAGCTCCTCTGAGTTCAGACACAGACGTTTGTTGAAGGCAAAGATCATCCCGTCAGCAGCAACCTGTAATAAACTGTCCCAAAACATTTTCCAAAGGCAGAAAACAAGTCCGAATGTATAAAAACAGCAAAACGTTCTTTGCCTCCAATGACCGACTTCACAGCTGAGCATGAACTCCATCTCTACGCTTTCTCCTCCAGAGGTTTGGAGGGTGGGAGCGCTTCCTGTGGTACATCCACAGCACTGCTGTCTGATACCACCACAGTGGGGTGGTTTTTGTCCTGTCAGTGCAACAGAAACCAGCAAACACATCAATAAAATCAATATCACTTCACTTTTTTAACTACTGAGCAAATGCAAACTCTGACAGACACAATGAACAACATGAGCACTGAATTGATGTGTGCTGACATGTGCTGTGTGTGTATTTTTATGTTGTTGTAATTTTAACTTTAAAGCATATAAAACACAAAAAAGACCAAAAAACACACACTCTCTTCATAAGAAGTAAAAATACAGGAAGTCCCTTTAATCTCCATGGTGGCTGACTTACTCTGTGTTTGAGGTAGGACAGGTAGACGTCCCATCCTAACGTGATAAAGTTGATGTACACCACACGGAATTTGGGCGAGAGGAAGTAGAAATTGACCATCTGAGCGGCAGGCCAAACGCACCAGTCCACCTGCAGGGAAGAACACAGATTAGCATACTGAAAGCTGCATGGGTTACCCAGTGCAAACATCGTTAAAAGAGGTTAGATGAGGAGAGAAGGTGCTCTGTCTGCCGGGCAGGCTGGGAGATCAACAGCAGACAAACACCACTAACACTGTTTCTGTTACTCTCAAGTCAGCAAACAACCAAGATTTGTTTTACAAATCAACGTACAAGTCAAATAATTCCCTGTTTAAGGCCCCTGCAGCCACCAGAGGGCCCCCAAGAGTGCTTGAAATGCCCTGAAATGTTCTTTTTCTCTATATACTGAATAATGTCACTGACTGGAAATACTCTGTTTGGTTTAGGTGAGGGGTGGCACCTGGGTAGAACATGCAGGAGGAGGACTGTAAAGATGACCGTCCGTTGATATCAATGCTTCATGTGTTTGGGTGCATTTGCAATGTCAGCAGAAGAGTGAAAAGCACTCTACAGGTTCACTTCTACTGTCACACAGTATATACATCATACCTCCCAATCCTAGATGAACTAATGCATGAAAAGTGATGCATCATCTATTAGTAGGTTTTATAATGTTCTTCTTTAAACTCTCAAGCAGATCTGACCCTAAAACACAAAGGATTATGGGTAGAATGTGGGACCAGAAGCACAGAGAAGAGACAAACATTCATTTTAAGATGCAGTTAGAAATGCAAAAAGCTGTGAAGTTAACGTCACGCCTCTGGTTAAGAACAAAGAGCTTGTGATGTAATGTGCTGACATGTGCAGTGATTTAGAGGGTCAGACCCTGACAGTTTTACTTGCCTTATAAAATTCCCAGAACTTGCTTTTAAACTCCTCCATTCCTTCAGATAAAGTGTGTCCCTCCGTGAGACCCATACCTGCAATAAACAGAGTTGTATGTCAGATGTGCATCAGCGCCACACTTGATCAAAGCCAGCTTCAGATCAGGTCAAAGGCTGGAGGAGTATCCAACTCATGTATAACACATACACCAAACTACAGTCAACCTCTGCACTCCATCCACCTGTAATATTGACAGACGCTTCACCCACATCTTCAAATGTGACCTTTGGCTCAGTCTTATATGTGTGTGAGTGTCATAGAGAAACTGCTTATGTGCTAACACCTTGACAGATGCCTGGCTGTTCACCTCAACAACAAACTAGACTGGAACAACAAAGTTGTCTCCATCTGCTAAGAAGACTGTTCTTCAGAAGGTGCAGGACACTGCTCAGAATTAATTCATTACATCTGTGCAAGCTTATGTATTTTTACTGTGCAACAGTACAAAGACACTTTATTTTCTTATTCATATTTTACTTGTGCAATTCAAAAACGGTGAAACTGAGCCATTCTTCACAAGGCAATATATTTATACTCTTTTCTATATGATGTACATGGTCTAGTGAATCTCCCTGGCATGGGAAGAATAAAGTCTTATTTTGTCTTATCTTACACTGACTAACACTGAAGAGGTCACCAATAAAATCTGAAATCCAGCTCACCTAAAAAATACCACATGCCAATTGTCGGTGAGGCGATCAGCTGGTCCACCAGAACCTTCTTGCCCACAGTTTTCATTGCTTTTCCAACGAACACTTTGTCCAACCAGCTGTACCAGTAGTGCAGCAGTGGACCCATGGAGCAGCCCACAGCAAACATGGAACCTTTAGGGGGAAAGAAATAAGGAAGAAAGAATGAATGGCAATCAGGCAGTCTTACACAAAGTGTAACACATTAAACAAATCTTCTCCAAAATGAAACCGTGCTTTATTAAAGATGGAGATTTATGTAAAATGTATTTTATTAGGTTGGAGAGAGAGATTAGAATTTGCTATTTTGTACTGAAAATGGAGACTCAGGAGGAGTAATAGGCCAATGTGTTGTATTCTAGGGGTGTTGGACTGAGTTTATATTTTCCCTGTAAACCTTTTCCATCCTATTTCAGTCAAATTTCAAGAGTAATTTGGGACCAGACTGGAAACCAGAATTTCACCTCTGACCACACCCAACATTACTGACAGCTATTGTTGGATGAGGTAAGAAATGTGCTCCGTTGTACCTCAAGAAACACCAGGCAAACAGGCTCTCTGTCTGTCTGTCTCTCACCTGTCCTCGTCCAGTCTCGGACTCTGTCTGGCTCCTTGCGGATCTCCCGGCTCTGCTGCAGGAAGTCTCCCAGAGCCAGCATGCCTCCTCCACTCATGGTGTTGGTGAGCAGCAGGTAGCGGCCCTGGAAAAAGGGCCTCCAGAAGAACTGTATTCGAACCAGAAACTCTTTACCTGCCCAAGGAAGCATGATGTTTGGACCACAGAGAGATGATGTCCTCTAAGCTTCTAAGCCTGAATATGAAAAGAAATAATCTTTTTTATTGCATCTGAGGCACAGACAGATGCACCTCAAACATCTACAAATATAAACAAAAACAATAGTGTATCTCTAAATGACAACATACCATGTCAAACTTCAGAAGATAACATAAAACCTAGGTGAGCATTTGAAACGGGTACAACAGTTAATGACTACGAAATCTTCACCACTTTATCAGATAATGTAAAATCAATGAAAACGACCACCACAGTTGCCTTGTGGTAAAATCTTCATTCATTCCCTTTAGTTCTATCCTTCTAGATTATAAACACAAAAAACATCTCTTTTCCCGTCCTTGAAAAGTTAATATCACCCCCTCTGATTCTTAGATTTACCTGATCAATACCAAAAAATAACAATTATGTTTGGCCTCCTTGCAAAAAGAGCTGACTACATTCCTTGTTTTACAGGTAATTAAGCTATTTATACTTGAAGTCTCGCCTATGACATGATGAAAAAAAAAACCAACAACTTGTGGTCAATACGTTGCTGTGTATCTCAGAAGTAACAATATTTAAAGGTTCAAACCTTCAGCACCTGTTGAACCGGTGCGCTGTAGCTAACTGTTAGCCGTTAGCCAGCGATCAGGCTGCCCGGCTAATTTAAAGCAGGGCGAACCGCTCAGCTGCCCTGAAAACAATTTACTCTTATTTATATGCACAACACAAGCGCTGACACTGACATCAGTGTACCAAATTATACATTCAATTTTACCTTTATTTCTCTACTTATTCAACGCCCCATGCAAAACAAAATCGAGTCGACTCTGAGCGGTGTCGTGTCGAAGTTTGTTTTCTTTCCCGTCGATATTTGTCGTCCTTTAGCTCCCTGAATTCGAAAACCTGATAGCTGTGCTAGGACCGATTACAACCTTACCTGAACTGTTACACCATCACGCACAGGAAACACTGTGATTACGGGACAGAGTACTCCGTCACAGTGAAGCAGACTTCATCGCACGAGCCGTTTCACACAGACTACATTAAATGTCTGAGCGCCACCTGCTGGTCTGGAAGAATCAACTGTCAGCGCGAGCAGACAGCAGCATTGGCCTGTAACAGAGGAGGCTGCAGGCGGCTGTAGGCGCTGGTCGGCAGCCCGAGGACCGCATTGCCTGGACCCTAGTTTTTTCGCGACAGCATCATCTAGCGACGTGGATGATCTTAAAAAAGTACAACCAATGCAGTGTTCCCCCAAATACTACTTTCTGCCCAAGTACTTATAGTTTCAAAGGTTTATTCCACCCAAAATCCTACTTTCCAAATACTTCTAGTTTTAAAGGTTTATTCCACCCAAATTCTACTTTCTAAATACTTCTAGTTTTAAAGCTGTATTCCAACCAAATACTACTTTTTTGACTTACTACTTCTGGTTTTAAAGTTTATTTCACCCAGATACTACTTTCTGTCGAATTGCTGGTAGTTTTAAAGTTTTTTTTTCCATCCAAGTCCTGTAGGAAACACATTTATTCTTATTTATATGCACAACACAAGCACTGACACTGACATATGTATACCAAATTATACATTCAATTTTACAATTATTTCTCTACTTGTTCAACGTCCCATGAAAAAAAAAAAAAAAAAAAAAAAAAAAAAGTCTACTGTGAGCAGAGTTGTGTCGAAGTTTATATTAACATTTGACAATATTTGTCTCCCTTCAGCTCCCTGAATTTGACAACCTGATATCTGTGCTAAGACTGATAACAACCTTACCTGAGCTCTTTCACCATCACGCACAGGAAACACTGTGATTACGGGACAGAGCACTCCCTCACAGTGAAGCAGATTTCATCACACGAACCGTTTAACACAGACTACATTAAATGTGTGAGCGCCACCTGCTGGTCTGGAAGAATCAACTGTCAGCGCGAGCAGACAGCAGCATTGGCCTGTAACAGAGGAGGCTGCAGGCGGCTGTAGGCGCTGGTCGGCAGCCCGAGGACCGCATTGCCTGGACCCTAGTTTTTTCGCGACAGCATCATCTAGCGACGTGGATGATCTTAAAAAAGTACAACCAATGCAGTGTTCCCCCTGAAGAATCAACTGTCAGCGCGAGCAGACGGGAGCAGCATTGGTCTGTAACAGCGTTGCTGGGACCCTCGTTCATCGCGACAGCACCGCCTGGCGACGTGGATGAACACTCAGTTCCAGTTTTTAGCACTTGATAGCTTTCAGTACTTGATGCTACAGAGACATTTTGGTTGGTACAGAAAAATGGTTGAGAGTATCCATACTGAGTCTTATGGTCTAAAGAATTCTGGTTTTGGCTTCTGATATTCCCATAGTGTAGCCTTACGAGAATCATCCATATTATATCATCACCTGCTTTGTAAATGAAATACAAAAAACAATTATGCATACGTAAAGATTATAGGTACACAGAGATTTTTTTTTATTTCTGCATATATAAGGAGAATGTGGGGCATTAAATTACAATAGACAACAAATACAAATACAGTTGCTATATATGGTATGTTAGCTTTTGACTGATTAAACTGATGTTACTGAGTAAACTGTGAAGCTGTCTAAATACTGCAGTCACAGAACTGTAGTTGTAGGTTACATATGTATATTTTTACTGTTAACAGCTGCCTGCTTCCATTAATGAGTGGTTGTCCTGCTCTGAGCTCGCAGATATTAACTGTAGGATTAAGTTTAGTGTGGGCACCATTGTGGTCTCACAGTTCCACCTTGTGGCAGGGTTAGACATTAAGGTAACTCAATCCAGGCAACCCGTTTGTCTTTCAGTTTAATATGTTGAATGTGTTCTGTGGGGGTTTTTTTCTTCATTTGTTTGTATTCTTCCCTTTTCACAAACAACACAGACAGTCCCGAATACAAACGTAAACTTCAAACAAAGCTATTCCTATCCACCCTGTCAAGTCACCTATTCACCAATAAAGTTTTCTAACTGGAACTTCTTGACTATCTGGGATTTGACCAGTGACTTCAGTGGTGGGTGATGATTTTCCAGATTTTCAAGTGTGTGAGAGAAGACACAGTCAGCCATTGTCTTTCTTTTATGGTCCTTGGAGCTGGATCTCCATCTCACCACTGATGAGGATGCCCGAGTTACCAGAAGAACAGCACAGAGTGAGTCTAAGGAGTCAGTCCTCCCTCCCCACACATCTGAAGGACTATGACCTCTCAGGTTTTCACAGGCCTTCTAACCCTGTTCAGCAGAACGAACAGGAAACTGATGAAGAAGAGGGCAGACTGCGCACTGAGTGTTCAGCATCACCCGCCAGTCCAGAAAATTTCCTGTCTAAACAGTGGACGGTAAGGGAGCAGTAAAGATAAAGAGGTGAAGATGCAGGATGATAGACTTCACCATCAGAGTGAACACAGTCAGCTCAAGCTGGAGCAGCTCAGCTCTCACAGCTGAAGGATTATGCACCCAGACCAGGACAAAACCCACAAGTTCACTCCCGACTGTCAAGCCCAGAAGCTGGACAGAAGCCCACAATTCCTGATATGAGCCACGCAAACCCCAGAGGATGCAACTGTATGGGAATTGCTTGAGACAATCTTCTTCCTCTGGATGCTCAGAGAGATATCAAATACTCAACAACAACCTCAAGGCTGATGAGGTACTACTGATTGCTAAAAGCTACAGTAACTCTGACCATCCCAGCAAACCTTCAAGGGATGTTTCCTAAAGGTCCCATGAAGGTTGTGTTATTAGAACCTTGAAGAACGTTCACTGAAGGTTCTCTGGGGGTTGTAATCTCTATGTTCCCCCAAGTCTTGACCTGAATAATGAATTCTGAGACAGTTCACGTTTACTGCTCTTTAATGCAAAAGAATGTGTGTATACTTCTAAAAGATAAAACAATACGAGTTATTGAAAACAGCTCACTTATAATAATGGAAAAGCAGTCCATTGCCACAGATATTCAGAAGCCATTAGCTTGGCCACACACACAATCTTATGAACTAGGCATGTCTCCACATTGCTCCAGGCCGGGCTGGCTTGTGTTCCCCACAAACACTTTAAAGCGACAAGAGTCTGACTGGATCCAGACAAGGACAGTTGTGAAGTCTGTCCACATAAGCACTCTGGACACCTCCAGCTTGAGTTCTCAGATTAGCAGGTTTGCAAGCTGAGTGCCAGTGAGGGCAGCACACACCTCCAACCGTGGAATGGAAAGCTCGCGTTTGAGGCCCTGGGGACTGGGATGTCCTGAAGAACATTTGCACATCCACAAATGCAAGCAATGGATCAACTGTTAAATGGAGTAGCAGCTTAAATTTGAGCAGACAAAACTGTACTGTCCACAGCTGAATCAGTGGCAGCGCTCCTAATGGCTGGGACCCCAAACAATGTATCTCAATCTATCGCTCTACAGTATATCTTCAGAACATGACCAAAACAAATCGCACTTTTTGGTTTTGATAGATGTCTTATTGCTTTACAAAATTAACATTATAATGGTTATAATCTCATGATAGATATAGTACGGCATTACTTAATACAGTGACAGTCATTTTAATCCTTATATTGTATAATATTCCTATAGGCTAATATTAATAGGTTTTTGTATTGATATTATTACAAAATCCATCATAAAACCAGTGTCTGTTACTGTGTGGAAATGGCAGCAGTGGTTACAGATGACCCCCTGATTAATAATTCAGTCTCTCCGGCAGCGCTAATCAATAATAAATGACAGGTTGAGTATTTGAGGCGGAGTGCTTCAGGAGTTTAATACGACGCGGTTCTGGATTCGTCAAACCGGTTGTCAATCTTCCCTTCGGCCTCTAAAATACCGCCCACCTGTCGTTCATTAATGTGGCTGCGTAAAGATGGCGATTACAGAAAGACCGGAAAATTATGTCTCTTTCAAAATAAAATAGTCCAATCGCTCCAATCGATCCAATTCAATTTAGCGAACGCAATCGAGTGATGTCACTTGAGTCAGCATCCGAAAACTACACGAAACCGGTAAAAATAAATAAATAGAAATAAAAATGTGGTGCTGTGGAGTTGGTTGATTGCCTTACCAGACCACTGCGGCTTGCCTCTAAAGGAGAATTTTTTTTCAGAATCATAACTTTGTTGGCTCAAGAATTTTGACAGGAAATTTGACTGAAGACTCTATAAGCTCACATTTTGAACTGAGTTGAAATGAGCATGCATTTTAATTATCTTATTTAAAAAGAAAAAACAAACAAACAAACAAACAAACAAAAAAACAATATATTTTCATTCCAAATCTCATTTTGAGCTATGACAAAAAGTTCATTTTCAGCTGCTTTTATTTTGGAATTCATACCCGGATGTTGTGTTGTGTAACCTTTGTAACTTGACAGTGGTGCTGTTTCTGCGGGTGCTGGACGCGGTGGATAGCAGCCGGATAGAAATCTATAAAGGTGGGATTTCTGTCTTTATTAAGATATAACATGGACACACATCGTATCTTTAATATACTGAATCCTCAAATGATTGTTTATGAGCGCTTATGTCTAAATATTAAGTAAAGGATGTCAAATTTAAGAACCTTTGACATAAGATGCCTGCTGTAGAACAGCTGTTTCCATTGTGAAAAGCATTAAACCGTATTAGCTGCATAAAATGCGAATTTATTCGTGTTATCTGTGCGGATGGGTGTGAAGGCTACTGGTTTATTGGATCTCTGGTTTGACTCAGGGCCTGTCCTGCAGGAAAAGGCGTTTCACACCGTCCGATGGTTTAAATTGGGAAAATGGGTCTAAATGGGTCCGAGGAAGGAACAATAGAATAAAAATCCAATCGTAGAAAAAACGAGAGTAATCAGTGTAGTTTTGAAACGCATACGTATAATCATCAGTAATTTCTAGTAATATTTTGATGGTTATTATCATGAAATAACCTAAAGTCACCAGTGAGAACCATGAACTCAGTATTAGTCTAAATATCTGCTTGATTATTGGGATATTATTGGAAATTAATATATTAAATGTTGAGCCATATTGAGGGCTGTTATGTTTCAGTGGTAGGGTAAATCATTCAGTCCTAAACCAATCAGATCTCGGTCAATGAATTGACACATCAGCAGATCCCAGAAAACAGAAGAAAAAAAAAAAAACGTAAGAAAAAGAAAGGAACTATGTATTATTGACTGACTGGCAGTGCCCAGTGAGCATAGCTGTGCAGCACACACACAGAGGAGGAAAATGTCCAATATGTCTATAAATGTTCCCAGTTTCTTAAATGTTAGCTTCATGAATGGATATTGGTCACATGAAAACAACCACTTTTTGGTCCGAATTTGTGAATTTTGAAGCAAATTGAATCTGAACAATTTGAGTCTATAGATTAAAGGGTGTGTGTGTGTGTGTGTGTGTGTGTGTGTGTGTGTGTGTGTGTGTGTGTGTTTTAAAGAGAGAGACAGACAGATCATGCATTGCCTTTCATCTACCCTCATCTACTGTCTTCAGAGCATTACAGCATTATACAGTATTGAAAAATGTATAATAATGTAATTATTGATTCACTCTAGTCAGTCAGCAGTTTGCTTTGGCCTGTTAGACTTAATCAGCATAATACAACAATACAAAGAGCTATGCAGACAGTAAGTCCTGATTGTGGTGCTTCAGTTTTTGGTTTTACCTGCAAAAACAACAAAGTTTCGTGTGTTTGAATGTGTCTGAATGTGAGCCGACAGTCTGCACTTCCTCCGCTGACAGTAAAGTTGCTGCCGTTAAACCCAGAACGCAAGACTGATGCATCTTATGTCTCTCCTGGGACAACATGCGTCCATGTTGCCTGTAACAAACACTGCAGAACCTCGTTACGTTGGGTCAATGTCTTTTATTGCATCTCACATATTAGTCAACCTGTCAGCGTTATGAGTTTCTGAGAAATGGACTGAACGTTCAGATTTTTTTCCTAAATGAAGACATTTCATACCTTAAAGAACTGCTGCCGCTGAAACAATTGGTTCCAGTGGAGATTTTTATTGCCTCCTGATGGTCCAAAGCAGCTTCAGAGGCTTTGACACACTCATGAGAAAAACCAAAGATCTCTGAAAGGGAACCATGGAGTTCTTGCGGGTTTTAGAGCATCAACAAGCTAAAATATAAGCACACCATATTAGCTGTCAACAGTTTTTATGCCCAAACTGTTTTAACAACTAGAACTGATTGTTAAAAAGCGACATCAAAGCCCATACCACCATGTGGGAAGTTTAGAAAGAAAAAAGTTTAGCTATTACTACAGCTGATTTTTCATTTTTAATCAACATGTTTTTGAAAATCGAAAGAATAGATGCACAGGGGTTTAAAAACAGGGAGTAAATTTAAACAGGTCTCCAAACAGAGACAGACACATCCAAAACGTCCTGGATTCACCTGCAGACTCACCAAAGCACATCTCCCACATCCTGACTGCTGCCCTCTCTGCTTTCTGTTTGCAGTAGAGAAAAAAAAAAAGAAGAGATGCTATTTTTAGCCTCCCCTCCTCTCATCTGCATCCCCACGCTTCCTAGAAAAGCAGACACGTGATTGGAGGAAAAGGGGGAAAATGCCGTCTCAGGCAACCTGGCAGCAGGACAGCAGCTGCTTAAAAGCGCTGCTGCGTTATTGAGGAGACGTCTTCTCTGTTTTAGTGCACTGCTAGTTGAAAGCTGTCTGGTAATGCGGTGATAAATGACGACTCAGGTGAACTGCTGGATGGAGTCAACCCCGAAAGGACGTTAGGTTGATCTGAATTATGTTTGTACATGAATCTGACCAGTTTGTGTTTCGCTGATCCAGTTTTAGTGTCCCGCTTTTCCGCCCCGATCAGAAGACAAAGTATGTAGAAGAAGTATGTAACACTGAATATTTTTTAATATTTTGGCATCACAAACACTGAATACTTCACATTTGTTTAGCGTAGGAAGAGAACAGCACAGCAGACAGTGAGAAAAGAGGCAAACACTAGCAGTTTGCCAGAGGGGTCAGAGGTCAAATGGCTGCTGAATTCACTTTTAAACAACAGCAATAACCCACCCCCCCAAAATCACAAAATTGATTGGAGTTTTACAAGCCTCTGGTCGAGTGTAAACTGCATTAGGCTCGGGTGGTTTAGAATGGGAACGTCCTATTTCATCAGAGCTTGAATCGTGCTTGATTCAGTCTAGATATTTTTAAGTTGAGATTTATCTTCCTGCTTGTGTGATTCTGGGTGTGAAAACATCATTTTCATGTTTGTTAGTACATCTTTAAACCTTTTATACTCTCTCAGTCTGTTCACAGTTTGGAGTTCTTCCTCCTGCTGGTCAGTTTACAGTTTGCAGAGCAGTTTAAAAAGCATTTTAATAAATTGCTTAAGTACCCAGGCAACTATTTTGATGTATTAATACAGTATGGTACTGGATACTTTAATGCTGTTCTTGGTCCAGGAGGAGATCATTTCAACTATGTCATATATTGTTTGGAAGTTTAATCCAAACAAGACATCTTCTATAGTTTTGTGTGTCAAATCTTAATCTGAAAAGTAAGTAGTAGAGTAGAAGCACACAGGAGCATAAAGTGGCGATACTCAAATAAAGTACAAGTACCTCACAGTCATTAAATACCATTCTTGAGTATATGAACAAGATGAATACTTGAGTAAATGTACTGAGTTACTTTCAACCTCTGTAAACATCTTATAAACCCATGAGATCACCCCACCACACCCTTCAGTAAAATGCATTTTAAGTGAAACTCCAACATGCCGTATGCTCTCTGAGTGTTTACGTCTGCCAAGTGCAGCTGAAGACACCTCACCACACCCCAGTTGATTCAGCAGCTTTCTCAATAACTGTCTTTAAGCAGGAAGGTGTTCAGATGATCTGGGATCAGTGGAGGATTAGCTGTCAGTCTGCAGGAAGCCACCCAATACTGATTGAATGAGCCCGAGGAGTCGGCTGCAGCAGCACTTAGCTCTGCATCAATCCAGCTCCTGGAGGACGTCAATCTCCTTTAGGTGACAGGTTTAGAGGAGAGCTTGATGATGTCATCATCCAGCACAGACACTCACAACTCTTAGTCATGATTGAATTGATAAAAATACATCACTTCCCCCTTCCCCACATTTAGACAAATGCTCACTTCAGTGCTTTATATGATCTAAGAACCTCGTTATTTTCCCTTCTGTGATGTCACATTTTAGTGACTCAACCTTACCTCACAAGCGTATATAAAAATCTAATGTGGTGACTTTAAGATATCTGGACGACTCAGTGAGGTCAGAGATGTGGATTCATCAGCTCTCTCTGCCTACAAAGACCTCAATATTCAAAGCCTGATTAAAACCATGTCCCTGCTCCTCCATGATGGAAGAGCTGAGTTTTCCTCAGCAGCTAGTCTCAGTGTCCATTTCAAATCATGTCTCTCCAGACATTCAGTCTCGTCTCTGGATCCTTTTTCTAGTCATCAAACCATGGGAGATGATTGTAATCTCAAATTCAATTCAGTGGTTTTAGTGTGGCTGGAATAGTGTGATTGTGACATGTGTAGAGATTTTAGGAACTATAGATTACAGGAAATCCAAAAACAATATCAATCAATATTACTACAGCAAAACACTACTGTTATTTTTGTATCAGGAACCCAATCCTTTATTTAGACCCACAAGTGTTGTCGCGCCTGACAGACAAATATAATTTAGGATGACTTTGTTGGTTAAAATTAGATTTGAGATGTGTTTAGAGATATCTGTCAAATGTTAAATTTGAGGACAAAAAGGACAAATAGACAGCAAGCTCAGAAAATAAGAAATAATACAGAGAAAATAATGACGTGTGTATCAAATTGTTACCACAGTTACTTTCACTCGTGACATACAAAGTGTCTCTTTATGGGACAGGTTGAGCTGAAACGATGAGCTAATTAATCAATAAGCCGAGTCATTTTTTTAAGGAAAAATACCAAGAAAGGATTTCGTGAGTTTTTCTGTTTCATATAATTTTATACTGGATGTCTTTGAGTTTTGGACTGTCGGTCAAACAAAACAAGACATCTGAAGACGTCCCCTCGGGCTGTAGGAAATGGTGATCTTTACTGTTTTCTGACATTTTAAGAAACAGTTGCACTCTTAGAAACAGGGCTCATAGCTCAGGGGTTAGAGTACTGGTCTTGACCTCTTGTCCAGATAGAGGCTGTTAGTTCAATGTTATTACACATGAGATTTTTACTTGTTGAAGTGTCCTCAAGCAAAACTCTGAAACTTAATTTGTCCCAAAGGTGTGTAAATGAAAAAAAATCTAAGTTGCTTTGAACAAAATAATGAAATAAATGTAATGTATAGTCCACTGCACAGCTAACAAACCCCTGAGCTATGGAAGCTCTCACAGCGCGGCACACCTGACCTGTAACTTTGCTCATAGGCAGTTTACAATGGAGGCCAAATGAAAGCAGCAGCAACATCCTGCAGCCTGAAAGGCATTTGCATAATGAGAATTTGTTAATTACTTTGATATTAAGCGCATAGGCCTCAGTCTGTAAGCTCCTGTATCAAATTAGAGTTTCGTGAAGGTTAAGCCAACTCTCGTCACCACTGCTAATCTCTGAGACGCAGAGGAAAGGCTGCAGAGATCTCACCACACCGTCACATACAGCAGACACTCAGCCAGCAAAGTCTGTGACAAGGTTTGACGAGATCCAGACTTCCAACAGTGGCTGTTGATTTTTAACCTCCTCTAATCGCTGCTATTAATAGCTGTCACGTGCTTGCATTTCATTTGTAGGTATCAAACCAGCACAATGGTCAGAACAAGCCCAATAAAGAAATGTGAGGAGAAGAACAGAGAAATAATGGTTTAAAGGGCAGATATGGACTGCAGCGAGTAATGGTAATGCACAGAAAGAGGTGACCCTGCATTCACCATGAAAAAGCAAAGGCAATCAAAAGGCTTAGAGTGAAAGTACATTCAAAACTGACTGTAAGAACTGGGCTTGAACGTCTGTTTCTAAGTTTAACACTTGGTCTTATTTCCTAATGTGCTGTGACTACAAAAGCGCTGACTCAGCTGAAAGAAACTCGTCGATAAAAAGCACATGGGCTGAAATACCTGCCGAGCTGAGTGGACACTTTGGTGCAACAGTAACACGAGTAGATACATTTTTAATAAGGCTGGCCGAAGACGAAATTGAACACCAAACCCCGACTGTGATCAATTGAGATCTCACTTCCAGCAGCCAGAGGAACAATCTTTCCCACGTTTTAGATTTATGATGTTTTGGTTTGCAGGGACAAATAGAGTAGTTCAGTGGTGACATACAGATGGACGGAAAATTAAAGATGTCTTAGGTCTTTTGATGTTGACATTTTGCTATTTAAGGCGCGTCATGTCTTCACACTTAACGTCATTGTATAGTATTTTGATCAAGCATCCATACAATTGTAATAATGTAGTAGTTGTTAGTATTTTCTTTCACTGATATCCTGGACAATCAGTTAAAAGTAGTGCTACATTTGGATGGAAACTAATAATATCCCATTCTCTCCTTCACTCTTCAGTCTGAAAGCATCACATTAGCAAGATAACATTAGCTACATTCAGCTAGCTCCACAGCAGCTGCACCTGGCAGTTACTGGGTGTAAATATTCAGTAACAACAGTCAATACATAACAATTTTGTGTGATGCAACCTTTTCTAAATCAGTGATGCGTAATTAGTAAATGCTTAAGTTATAGCTAGGGTAGGTTTGAAGCTAGTTCAGCCAGCACCCACGCTCTTGACCCGACTGAACGCCTGTGTTGAACAGAAGTCTTCACCACCGTCAATAAAAAAAGGAAAGAATAGTGTTGAGTTCACAGCCTTGAATTTATGCCAAGACGCCTGTGGGTTGATACCTCAATAAGAATGTGTTCTTTTCTCCTTTTAACACGTCAAACTCCTAACTAAAATAGCTGAATATGATAAAACATGTCTTCTTCTCTTTCCCCGCTAAGAGAATCCATAGATAATCATGTGGCATTAGCTCGTATGTGTATGCCGCCCTTCGTATTGTTGGACTGTTGAATTGTGTGATTGCGGTCTCTCCTGTCCCTCCAGTGTTTGTTAAAGGTGAGAAGAGAGGCACCACTGAACCATCTGTCCTTAACATTTTGCAGAATTTAGCCCGCTGTTTGATAATTGTGGGTCAGTTCATTCACTGAGGACCCTTCAACATCTGTGTTGGTGTGGATTACGCTCTCACCCTCAGTGAGTCACACTGCAGTTCACTTCACTGCAGAGCATTGAGCCTAACACTTTCAGTCATTTAAAAGGCTCAGTTGAATGTCAGTCAAGTTCAGCAGCATTGTTTTATGATAGTGACCACAAAGTGACTCTTAATAACCCTGAATGTTCATTGTAAATCACACAATCTTTTGAAGGAGCTCCAGGCTGCAGATTTGTGAGGAATTATTGACGTCACAGGCGGAGCAGAACTTATCGTCAACCAAATATAAATCGACAACCATGCTGCTGCGTTTTCAGATGGTCTGAAATCAGAGGCCTGAAAAAATCCTCTTTGCGCAAATAAGAGGAAAAATGATCAAAACCATTTTTGTGTGATTTCTGCCTTCCTTATTCTTTTTCATTTCCTGTTTGAACTCCACTTGTTATGTGGGCTGTAACAGGTTTGGTGGTAACTTTAACTCATATCTTTAGGCACCTGTTCTGCCGCTTTGCATTAAAAACCATCAATGTGTTGAGGAAGGGTCTGTGCTTCTTCATTATTTAGCAAGCATCTCTGTGTAAACCGATAGGCCGCAGCTCTGAGGAGGGTGCAGTTGTTTTGTTTGTGCTTTATTCCCTGAGAGTTCTCGTGTTCCACTGCAGCCGAGTCGAGATAACAGTCTAAATATAGAGCAGGGTGCAGGGACTCTGAGGCCTGTGGGCTCAAGTCATTGTGCTCTTAAGAGTTTGGAAGGTTTTCTGCATCCTTTTAGCCTTTGTAGCTCTGAATTGTCGTAGCCCAGTGGTAGCAAGTGCAGTTGCATACCAATAAATGTTGCGAGTTTCAGTCACGTAACTGATGTTTTTTCTATTGAAGCTGGAATTTAACTGCCGGAATGCCTCTTCAGAACTGCTTGTTGGATGCTTGAATAGCCTCGGACGCCCTCACACCTTTCCAACGTCAGATCAGACGGGCTGCATCCAAGCATTTCTGTAACCTTCTGAAATTGATGCTCAAAAATTCACACCCACTCAATGCAGTGACTGACCTCACACAAACTCTCTTTTTTCCTTCTTTACACAACTATATCTGTCACTTTTCACATGGACAACCAAGGTCAACAATGTGGACATCTTCCAGGAGAGACTGTCTGCTATTTTGCCGTTATTTAAACTATATGACATCTCCCCATCTCTATGACCACTGGCCGTTCCCCTGCCTTCCTATCTTGATTACCGATGTTGCTGGACAACAAGTCGTAAAGAACTAGCTTTGTTCAAACATAACCCGACCCTTGTGCCTTTGTGAGGACACTCAGAAACGTGTCAGTAATGTGCAGTAAGGGGTGTTATTGGTAGCCATAAGCTTCAAAGGTTTGCAGAGAAGCCAACATGACCACCTCCCAAATTTCACCAATGCATCATGCAGACCTGCACATGAGGCATCAACGTTTTACTCACCACAGTTCTAGAGATTTATGAACTTTACCAAGAGCAAAGTCAATGTGGCCAAGCAGTGTGAGGCTCGTACAGTGTTAATAACAGGAATCTCCAAATGAACCCAATCAATAATAAGCACAGAAAGTAGTCCCTTGGAATTCATTAAGAGCATGCAAACTCACAATCCACTGACTGTGAGTTTGCATGCTCTTAAATCTAAAGTTACCACTGTCATATACTTACTTCTTAGTGGTGTCATTGTTGGTGTCAGACTACAGTATGTCTCTCCTTGACTGTAACTTCAGCTTTAAGCATGAGACTCCTGGCATGAAGGAGCTGTCAGCTTTTGCCGGCTAAAATAACCCTCTCACAGCGCTTATTGATAACAGAGACACAGATGAACAGATGTTAAACTGCACATCCGGCAGGTGAATGTCAAACTCCAAACTGACTTGGACTTGGTGCTCGACTTGCAGCTGCTTGTGCAGTGAATTATTCCTCTCACATACCTCAGCTGATTGTGACCGATTGAGCAATTTGCCTCCAACATTTCACCAAACTGAGACTCAGATGGGTTGTCTGGTTTCCCCTGACACTGCAATATGCTGCTTTGATTAATTACCATGAAGCAAATGTGCAGTGTTTAAGCTTCACTAGTTAATCACAATTGTCTATTATGCTGAGTCTAACAGATGCTGACAGAATCCCATCTTTTGTCCAAACATTCATTAAGTATATGACCTGATATGACCTCTGCATATTAAAATGTCTCTGCTGTTTTCTTCAAGGAGTGTCTTGGATTTAATATTATTAAAGTGTGTTTTTCACTTGTGACTTTAAAGGAGATGGTCATTAATTCAGAGAGGGCAGATTGCCTTTGCAAACAAGCACCAAACCCTTGCTTTCTGTCCACGCCTCCGTCAGGAGGTGCAGAAGTACCTGGATGGAGGCTTGTGGCACTCTGCTACATACCACATCTGCCCCTAAATCAGCAAACATCTTTCATCGTCTTGGTAGTTATTTTCTCAGTTAATCGCTTAATGTTTTTCTGCATAAAATGTGTAAAATGTAAGAATTTCCCACTGCTCAAGGAGTTGTATTCAGATACCTGGTTTTCCGAGCCTGAATATATTCTGTTTTCTATCATTTATGACACAGAAAGCAGCAAATCTTCACACTGGAAAAGCTGAAACTAGAAAATTATGAGCATTTTGCTTGAAAATGACAATCAACTATTAAACTAGCTGACTGGTAACTCAGTTGTTCTACACCTCATTTTTTCATTACCCACAGTAAACATGTAGTTTTCTTCAAGCTTTAACCTTTTACTAACAGATGACTGATTGCAGATATTCTTATGTTCTTAGTCAATTATATCTATATCTGTATATCTAGAGTATATTTTTGTAGCTTTTTGGGATTGGATTGCATCTTTGCTCATGTTTTCTGCTAATAATGTATTATTTTAGTATTACAGTATTGTATAGTATTTTTCCTTTAAAAAAACAGCACCTACATTAGTACAGATGTACAGCATAGATAGTGGAATTATATCTCTAAGCCTGACAGAGTGTTAAAAGAGTGTGGATCAAACAGAAAATTCAAATTTGTACTTTCAGGAAAGGTCACTGTCATCTATTTTTAAAGCACTGCCACCAGAGCTGTAGTGGGCGGGGTGCGACATCCTGTGTGATCTTCATCCTGACCATCACTTAAATTCATGCACGCAAACCACAGTACAATGAGCGCAGCATATTCTAGTGCAAGTTAAATTGTGCAGCATATTACAATTGTAAAACTAAAATCACATATGAGGATGCAACTGTGAGTTTGGTGTGCACTGTATGACACAACAACAGCATTACGCACAGCGAAAACAGCAAAATGCTCACCTGAAACCGGATTAAACACATCCAAAAGCTTTCTGCACAACTTTAGCGACTCTACATTCAACCCGCAGAGTTATGCACAACTTTTAAACAGCATTATACACACCGAAGAGCAATATTTACCGTAGTCACATTTCATCACTTTCAGACAAAGCCAAACAAAATAGCAGCTCAAAGTCATGTTTTCGCATTTCAACATGGCAGCACTATGGGAAATCTTGCCATGTTGTGTAATTTAAATGACTGAAATAGACACCACAGGCTAAATGGAATTAGATGAAAGTCCCTGTCTCACTTTTTGGCACCAAACTCGGCAGCAACATCTGTGCAATTCATCTTGGATGCAACATCCTCTTCAGTGGATAAAATAACGAGCCCACACAGTCTGCACAGTCTGCCCCGAGACACAAGCGGTTCATTTCTTTTAGCTTTGAAATGTTGTCAGACTCGTGCGTTTGTGTAAAAGGTTTGTGGAGAGCAGTGAGAGCCCAACCAACTGTGATGTTAAAATAGTCTGTTATGTAGGCTCTGGATTCAGGGCAGACTCATCTGGGACATTAACCCAGGAAGCAATAATCACACAGTTCTTTGTTTTTTCATGGTACCTTTATTTTTACTGGGCAGACAGGAAATGTACTTTGAATTATGTTGAGTTACAAAAACCTGCATTGTGAGACCCGTAAGAGGTGTGAGGCCTTGTACACTTGCACCACAGAGGTCACATTAAAGTTTTACTTCTTTCCTTCGCCTTGGTCCACAGATGGCCTCAGCAACAGCGACATACGGGCAGAAGGAGTCTTCGGACCAAAACTTCGACTATATGTTCAAGATCCTCATCATTGGCAACAGCAGTGTGGGCAAAACCTCCTTCTTGTTCCGCTACGCCGACGACTCCTTCACACCAGCCTTTGTCAGTACGGTGGGCATCGACTTCAAGGTGAAGACCATCTACAGGAATGACAAGAGGATCAAATTACAGATCTGGGTAAGACATCTGTGTTGACAAAGTAAATTGAACTAAGATCCATAAACACACACAAGCTTATTGACCAAACTTTCTGAAGTTGTCAGAGGTTTTGTGCACTGCTATGGCTGCAAAGGTGAAGCTTACAGACACAAAATGAATTCTGGGTATGCTTCAACCAAAGTGCATGCTACACAGCTGAACAATGCCTGAAACAGTATTATGCAAACTGTCCTGAGTTTGTAGTAAACACACACACAGCGCCGTCTTCTCTGCACCCTGCGTAGAATACAGTGGAATAATGGAATACAATAAAAGTAACAACAAGAGACCAAAACACAGCGAGTAACACTGACATGCCTTGAGGAACAAACACTGTGGTGTTTTTATTGGGATGTTTTCTTGAATCAGACATGTGTTGGCTCTTGGGGGTTCCACAGTAAACACAATCATAGAGCAAAGAAAGACAAGCTGTGAGAGCAGACTCCCTGAGCTGCAGGAAACAATCATCACATCATTTCCACCTTTACCACACGTTCTGCAGCAGGCAGAGCTGTGATGGTGAGCACAGCATTATGTGTGTGTGTGTGTGTGCGTGTGTGTGTGTGTGTGTGTGTGTACGGCTGTCTCTGTTGTCAGCCTTTGCCATGTCTTGCCTCTGGTAAGGAAGACACGATCAGCCAATCAGAGCATGAGAAACGAATGACTGGGTGCTGCTCTCCCCTCCCCCATCACTACACATCTATCCCTTCCTTTCCCCGCACACACACACACACACACACGCACACAAGCAAACACACTCTTGCACACTCACACACACATACATGAAAATCCCATCCCCCACCATTTCTCTCAGCTGGGACTCTACTAGAGTAAAAATGAAAATGGTTTTGAATCATGAGCTCAGAAATCAGCACACAGTATGTATATTAATCTCAGTTAATCCCATTTCTACAGACTTATATGAATATTTTCTCGCTTGAAATGGTGTTGGATTGGACATCCTTTGTTTTTTTATATGGCTACGTTCATACTGTGTCATTTTTATGTCATTGATTCACTTGATTATTGTTTGAGTGATAAACATTTAGTCTATAAAATGTTGGAAGTAGTAAAGAAAATGTCCATCTCTATGTCTATGTCTCCAAATTTCTTAGTTTGTCCAATCAACAGTCTTAAACCCAAAGATATGCAATCGCTGATTATATATAACAGAAAAAAGTCTGCACATTCTCACCTTTCAGATGCTGGATAGAGCAAATGTCTAGAAATGACTGAAGTAATTAACTGATGATCAAAGTCACTGATGAATTGTTTCAATACAAATCAAGTAAGACACAATCACTTCCCTTGTTTAACCATCCATTGATAATGCCACAGAACATTTGTGCCCTTTGTGCCCCCCTCACTACACACCAGTTTTTCAGCTCTTATTTTAGAAAACTTCTGAAATCTCGATTTGCTTTCTTTCGGGTTCCCTCCTCCTCCACCTCCGCCCATGCAGCGCCTGCGTCACCATGTTCCAAGTTCCTATCTCACAAAGTCTGCAGTCTGTATCTCAGTTTTGACTCGTGTTTCATTGAATTAAATCAAACTCTCTTGCGAAAACACAAGAGCGGAGAAGCAGGGAAGAGGCTGAATGAGGGTTTAACTGTCTAACAGCACCGTCAAGTGTCAGAAACAACTAAAACTTAGTTCACCTATATTGCACTATTTAAAGTATACAGAAACTGTTCAGTACTAACTTCAGTAATAATTAGAACACATATAACATGTGATAACAACATAACAACAACAACAGCAATTTTATGAGCTTAAGTGGCTGCTTCAGCCCAAATATTTAAAAATGGCTCAATGACTTTTCTTCCTGTCTTTTCTCATGTATTCATGTCAAGTTTAAGCATCTTTTAATTGTGCATACAAGCTGTTCGCTCATCTAAAATCTTCACGACTTTAGCTGCTTTCAGGGCTCACGGTGAAAGACAAGTACTCCAAAGTGTCCATTACGTAACGGCACTCAGTGCTACCTACACTGGTGTTTTAGGTATAGAGCTGATGCTCTCACCCTGAGCGTCCTGCAGCACTCTGAGAGGGTGAGCAGGATGTAAACTGCAGAACATTAAAACAATATGGAGTTACAGCTGTCTAAAAATAGACGTCATACAATATTCTTGTGACCTGAGAATGATTGTGTGTGACTGATCTGCTCGATCAATCACATACAAGTATGTCTGTGTACAATGTGTCTGTGTACACTGTGTATTTGTGTGTAGAGGTTTCAGTATAAATGTAAGCCTCCAGAACATTTAATAACAGGTAGATAATAGGTATGTATTTGCTGTGTGTGTAATAATAATAGTAAAGACAGCAACCTTTTTCTTTAAGTCCCCCTATTGAGCATTGATAAGCAGCATAGAAATCATTTGATAGATAAATGGTGTATAACACTCTATAAGTAAGTTGTAAACACCAGTATACAGTATGTAAATACTGCACCACTAACTGTTGTGTTACACCAAAAGCTGCTCGCTCACAGGAGAAGCACTGATTGTAAGTAGCTGCACAATAGCTGCACTTGCTCCTCTGATCTTCACACTGACTGCAGAGTGATGCAGTTGGACCAGAAGCTGCTCAGCTCAGAGAGAGAGATGCAGAAACACTGGGCTTTAATTCCCTGAGCGTTCATTCAGGCTGACTCTGAAATTCAACCTCACCTGGGTTTGTGTCCAAGGAGAGAGATAGCGAGGGAGGGAGAGGCAGACTCACAGCGAGCTGATGAAGTGTTTCCTGCTGGCAGATTTAATAAACCACGGGAGGCCTTTTAATACACTGGTTTTACTGGAGCACATGGGATCAGTGCGTCAGTCTGACCTTTGATGTGTGTGTCTGTTTGTCTGTGTCTCATCTTTAGACTCAAGTTCTGGTGCATCTGCAGTTGTTAAACATTTGAATACGTTTCTGAATCTTTTGCACTGTGCGCCCACACTGCTAAAAAAAAGCAATCTAAGAACAGCTCATTACCACAATCTGCAAACTATCTGCTCTGATAAAAACACGCTGACATCACAGTGTTTCGTTTGTCATTTCATGATGTCATTTTTCTCTGTATGTGCACTTTGGGTTTCATCAGGATTGCAGATCTTCTGCACAGGATTCTAGCTAATAAGGAGTGGATCCACTGTTAGCCAAGGATTGTGTCTTTAAATTCAATCACAGGTTGTATTAAAAAGTAGAAAAAGTAGTATTCAGTGACTCAAAAATTTTCTGTGGCTACTAAAGGTGTTAATCGTTGCACACAAAAGCTTTCATTAAACAGCTGGAGACATAAATAGCCAAGTGAAACACTATCTGGCTCTTTGTCATTTACCAGTGGGCGTTGGAGCATCTCTAGTCAGATTCCTGGGCTGAAACTAAACACTGTGTTCAGCTGAATTACAATGATTACAATGCAATACAACAATATAATCCTGATGTATAATACAAAGTATTCATCTTTTAGCTATCACAACCTGAATTAGAATCACCTGTGGTTGCACGGTGCGTTTGCAGTTCATTGTGGAGAAGCACATAAGGGCTTATGCCAAATGTCTGACAAGAAATTAGGAAAAATGACCATGTAGACTGCGCCATGACCTAAAAGTTTACCCTCAGCCTAATCTGTGAGAAATGTCTGTGAGTAAATAGTAAATAAAAGCTCCCCTCTCCTGAAACTGTTGCTGTTTTCGTTTTTTCTCATCCAGGACACTGCAGGTCAGGAGCGTTACCGCACCATCACCACGGCCTACTACCGAGGAGCCATGGGCTTCATCCTCATGTATGACATCACCAACGAGGAGTCCTTCAACGCCGTCCAGGACTGGTGGGTGATTGGCTCAGGCGTGTGTCACCTGGCTAGAGTGTAAACTGACACCACAGAGCTTTAGCTGTGGGAGGGAGCGCTGTGTGGGCGATGGATCAAGTGGAGTCTAGATAATCAGCACCAGTGTAGAAACAGATGAAGAGATACTGTTGACTGATGAACAGAGCAGATGATCCGGCTCAAGTTTCTGCACGTACTGTTTGAACAGTCCACAGCTTCCTCTGAGTCTGCAGCAGAACCGGACGCTGCTGCGATCATTGTCTTCGATCCTTTTTGACTCTGTGTGTCATCTCTGCTGTAAAGCTACTCTCATTGTCCTTGAAAAAAGGCTTTCTAGTTTATCCTGATTCCATTTTGTCTACTCTACTACAATATTTTAAAGTCAAAGTTTTTCTTTCACTGTCCTTAAGTACAGTACTTGAGTAATTGTACTTTACTTTCCACCACTGCCAATGAGGTCTGCTGAGGCAGAGCTGCTGCCCAATGCGCACACAGGTGTGCAAGTGTGGTTTGTTGTGCAATATTTCAACACAGTATTCGTGTTTTGCAATTTCTGAGACCACACCTGAGAATCAGACCATCATTCGTGTTATAACACATTTCATATTCAGTCTGGCAGTTCCAGTTCTCAACTCTCATTTTAGATGTGAAACAAAAGCCACATTTAGATTTTATTTTTCAGGCTCAGAGTTTGTAACTATGTTCAATCACTGTGATCCAGAAGGTGAAGTTTTCCGCTGCTGTAATTCAGACTTCAGGGCGCATTCAGCTGCAGCGCGATCACAGGCCTTGAGTTTTCCTCTGTGACCACTGCTGGGTGTGTTGGTTCCCAGGTCGACTCAGATTAAGACGTACTCGTGGGACAACGCCCAGGTGCTGCTGGTAGGAAACAAGTGTGACATGGATGACGAGCGAGTGGTGAGCGGAGATAGAGGCCGGCAGCTGTCCGAACACCTTGGTGAGTCTGTGGTCTGTACACACACTCACACACACACACACACTCGCACTTCACATGTATGACACCACAGTGATATTACACCATGGAGACAAGCTGCTGCCATGCTTAAACCTGCTCTTCACCAGGTGTACTCTCTACTGCATCCTCACCCTAAACTTAACAAATGCACAGATGACCACGTCCCCTGACCTTCTCCTGCACCCTATTTCCTGTCCAGGTTTTGAGTTCTTTGAGGCCAGCGCCAAGGACAACATCAATGTGAAGCAGACCTTTGAGCGCCTGGTCGACATCATCTGCGAAAAGATGTCTGAGAGCCTGGACGCCGGAGATCCCGCCGTCACAGGGGCCAAACAGGGGCCCCAGCTGACAGAGCAGCCCGCTCCTCCTCACCAGGACTGTGCATGTTAAAGCTGACTACTTCCCCATACCCTGTTCCTCCCTCTTCCTCCATGTCCTCCTTCAGCTGGACCCCAGGGCCTCTGGTCCATGCTCCATCACCCCTCTCACTCACTGTCCTTCTCTCTTGATTGTTCTTGATTTCCAGATCTTTGGCTGAGGGGCTCAAGAACCAGGATGCTAAGTGTCTGAAATGCTCTGAGACATTTGTGGAATGGTGCTTGAAGTGTTTGTTTCTGGTTCCTCCTCATAAAGGAGCTAAAAGGTGTCAGGTTTCCTTGATCAGTGCGGGTGTTGGTCTGATGCCAAAGCAAGTTCAATCAAACAGGAGTGTTTCAGACTCTTAGCAGCCCGGGTTCTTGAAGGTTCGCGACCCATCCTCTGTTGTCTCCCTGTTCTTCAGTGTGGTTACAAGAAGGATTTGACGGCGTCCATCCTCAGAGTGCCATTTAAATCCTTCCAATGTTTACAGCACTTTGTTTCATGTCAGTCAAATGTCAGCCTCAGATATGGTGACCAAGAAGGCCGCGGCGGAGGTAATGAGGGAGGGGTGATCCAGCTGAAATCTGCTCCATACTGATGTGTTACATTTCTTCTATGATTCTCTGTACGCACAGAATCAAACAGGATCTGTGTGTCATTTGCTGTCTCACCTGGTATCTAAACATGGATATTTCAGGCAAGTGTTTTGTTTTCATTATTCATCCTTTCATTTGGCCTTTTTTTTTTTATGTTTTTACATTTCTTTTTTGTATTCTGGTGCCCCATTTATTCTTTTCATACATTAAACACTGGGTGGGGAAAATATGAACAAGATAGAGCTAAGTAAAAAAAAAAAAAAGAAAAAAAAATAGGAGACGCATTTTATTTAAGTCTATTTATTTCAAATGTACATATAAATGTTGTGCAATATATATAATATCTACAGGTATGCATTTCTGGAAATGAATTTTAAAAGGAATGAAGTTCTATGAGGATAGTATCAAATATAGGAGATCTGTGTTATAGGGTTTGTTTGGATGACGTGTGGCAGCTCCTCCGTGAGTCGTTTCATTTTTTCATCAGTTTCATCATTTGGTCTTATGCTGCTTTCCAGAGACGCTGCAAAATCAGAAATTCAAACATCCTGCTGAGGAAAAAGATGCAGTGGAATGACCCTTTGAGTCTGAAACATGTTTGTCATCCTCCAAATCCACTCAGTGTGATTTCCAGCTCTGCTGCTAATGAAGAGAAGCATTTTGAAATGGCTCTAATGTTTTGATGCTTCTTGTCCCAACAGCCTCAAGACGTTTTTGTTCCTGCTGTCACTAACAACTAAAAAATTGAAGGATATTTGAAAAGCATTTTGTGCAGCTCAGTTGTGCTTGTTAACAATGACACCTACTGATATTACACTATTTTACAAATCCTGCTGGTGTCTCTTGAATGCAGCAGACTTTTCATTTTCCATCTCCCTGATAGCTGTGCAGTTAACCACAGCCACTTTATCAAATATCAAATTCTGCTGCAACAATAATCATGCAAACAGTTCGTCATTATCTAAAACATGATCGAATGGTTTTGGAGGATGCAAACAATTATGATTTTTTTTTTAGTTTAGATAATGTTTAGATAATTTTCTATGGTATTTTGCCATTATCTAATAGATTGACCCAAGAGAGTGAAAATCAGGGGAGAATAGGATGACATCTGACATACAGTCAGTGCCCAGTTTAAACAGGCACATTGGTGCTACATGGCAGAAATCGTAGATCACCTGGCCACTAGGACAGACAGGTTTGGTTTTAACATCACTGAAACTACTGGCAGTCTCTTACCGAATAGTCAAAACTGAAGTTGATTGGCGATTGACTGACCAGCACAGTCACTACAGGAACTTCTTGGTTATTAGATTCCAGCCGTGTATCTTTAAATCACACTAACAGCTGTGAAGATGTCTTTGGTCTACTTTGCACTGAGGAGGACTGTATTGAGGATCGGTCATGCGACGTGTTTGTTGTTCACATGTTCAGCCATTCATGAGTTTAACAGCATTCCTTTGAAACGTACATTTGATGGTACTGGAAGGACCGGTTGGCAGTGTTCATGTCATTTATGCGCTGATCTCTTTTACTACACGCCAATACTCAGCAATTTAACATTTCCTTGCTTAGTGACAAACAGCCCTTAGTAAGACTTCTTCAGAATCAGTATTACAGAGTCTGTTTGTGTGTACTATTATCTCCAGTGCTCAGTCTTCAGGTGAAGTACGGACTGTTTTAAAGTCAAACAAGCATTAAACAGCTGCAGGCTGAAAATGTTCACAGGCCAAGTTGTTGTTGAGTTTCTACAACTACCAGGCCAATGCAGGAACGAGACATTCTGCTCTGAGGTTTTCTTGGTTCCAACACTGTGTAACGACGCCACATCTCTGCTAACAGCTGCTTTAAGTCTACAGAGCATCACTCCCTCTGGGCATACATTATCCCTCTTCCACCAAACACACACTAGTCTTTTTACACTTATTTTAATACAGTTTCCACAGTTAAAACTGGTTTTCCGAGTATTCCTTCTTTCCACTTCACCAAAGATTGCTGTAGGAGCAGTTCATCTTTTTTTTTTTCTGTAGGATGCCAGAATGAGCTGTGTGACCAGTTTTAAAAGTTTAAAACTGTAATAAAACAAGTTCGGCTCGGTGGACCGAAAAGAACTCTGGTTACTTAGAAATACTTTTCTCATTGTTATTCCAGACTTGCTGTTGTTTCCTGTAAAAACAGAGGTAAAGAGGATAGCACCTGTGGACTGAGAGGGCAGAGCACTGTAAAAATCATTGTGGTGATCAAAACCATGGACTTCATAAAGTCACTGGCTTTGACTATATAATTAAAGCAAATCTGAAGCAGAAAAGCATTTATTTTGAGGGTAACTGTTACATTATTTAACTGTCATGAAGAAATGTAGCATTCAAACCTGAACCACTGACTATTAGTTTGAGAGAAGGAGACCCTGAGTCAAAGTGTCCCCCCAAAGTCAAGGGAGAGATGATCACGACAAACCCTGAGACGTTTTTGAGCCTGCGTATGTTTTACTTCTCACTGGTTGTGACTGTTGCTTTTTCAGTAAAATCCAAACTTTTAAACTGTTCTCCTTTCTAATATGTCTTCCTCTCTATATAAACCAGATCTGTAAATACTGTACCTTTGAGTCATATGTGTGGATTGTGTTGTATCGACTCAGGCTTGCAACAAAAAAAAGAAAAAAAAAAAGAGGAAAAAAGTCAACGGTAACAGTAAAAACCTGAAAACCCCAAAAGAGCCATGTTGTACTGTATCTGCATTAATTTCTAGGCCTGCTTGTGAATGAATGTGTCACTCTGTTACAAAGCAATACACACCACAGTATCTACACAAAAAAGAAATGCCATCAAGCTTGGTAGAGGTTGCCGACTTTAGATCTTCTACTAGCACGCAGAAACATGTACTTTCTTTGGTCTGGTATCACTGCCTCTTCAAATCCTCCTCAGTTTGGGCCATTAAGATGAGAGAATATGCTGTGGATGTTTTTATCTGTACTTTGTGGTAAAACAATAAAAAGTTACTAACAATCAGTTGATTCTTGCTTTTGAAGATTTTGTACCTTTGGGGGTGAGATGGGTACAGCTATTAAAGATATGCACTAACTTAAAAAACCTTGTGCTGCCTCATAAATGCTGTTTTTACCCAGACAGTGAAGTTGAGGTCCAGGTTTATTCAAAGCAATCTAATGTTTTGGTGTTATGAAAGCTCAGTCATCTACTTTTGGCAAAAAATTGTCATTCTGGTGACAAACATGTAGCTGCTTGTTGTCCCAGCAGCCTCAGGATGTCACTGTTTCACTTATCATTAGCAGACAATGTAAAATATATCGTGTGCAGCATGAAGCAGCTCCTTAAGACAGATGTTAATTGTGGTGCCTCCTTAGGGCAGACATTCAGGGAAACAAGTAATATTGGCCTATTTGTTTCTGATACTGCTGTAAGTGATGCTACGTTTGGTCAAAATCCCAATTGTTATCTTATTCCTGCCTCAGAGTGACTGATAGCACGCTGCTTTCAGGATACCTTTCAAACCTACCCTCATTTTTCCGTGGGCCTTGTGGAGCTCCTCTTCAGGATGGCAGAAACTGTGCCAACATGTTCACTAAAATTTCCTTACAACCACCAGTGCTTCAGCATCATTTGCAATGTTCCAGTTAACCAGCAGAGGGAGAAAGACAGCGGGGATGATGTGATGCAGATATCTGTACTACACACACGCTGGCTTCATTAACTGAGCTTTCATCGGAGGAGCAAGCTGTAACTGCATAACCAATTTAGATTAAGTGATGCATGAAAAATGATGATTAAAATGATATTATTGACTTTAAAATGTAGTTAGTTATAGACTCAATTTTGTGTTGGCACTTGAATAAAACCTCCTAACATATTGTCTTACTGTATTTACATTATTTATATAGTGAAACTTAATAAGATCACGTTATTTCTTATGTAACATCTGTTGAATGCCTTCATGAAACTAATGGTTTCAGTGCGTCTTGATCTTGACAAATTTCTATGGAGCAACACCTGAAGGTCTACACCACCCATTCACCGCACACAGCTGGTTTACTGTTGCACACACGAAAACCTTCGGTGCGTTTTAGCCGACATGCACAGAAATGAGAGTTTTGCCAAAATGGAGGAAACAGTGTTTATTGCCAGCAGCATTTAATTCAGAACACAGCAGCATACAGCCAATTAACTGTAGGCTAGAGGTGACAGCAACAGTCAGTGCAACAAAAAGGTAACCACTCTTCACATTAAAACAAGAACACACCGAAATAGGGACACAGAATAGTAAAAAATAGATAAATACATGTTTGTAAAGGGTAAAGATAATAAACACTGATTAATTGCACCCTTTGACACCCAGCTATGGGCAACATTCGAGTATGTCAACAACATGCAAATTGTTCCCTACAGACATGTATGGTAAACAGTGCATATATGCATATTATCTGTTTCATGTCCAATGTAGGTGTACGCTTTTTTATTTATTTATTTATTTTTTTACAGCCAATTCTTCATATATTAATCTGTGTCATAAATGTGCATATTACTGTAGAAATGTTGAAAATCCGTTTGGTCCAGGTTTAAGGCTGTGTACAGCCACAGTCAGACTGTAAACATTTTTACAGGAAAATAAATCTAAATATGTGCCTTTGTCATTTAAGTCTGTCACACACAGTGCCTCGTTCTCCCGTCAGGAATTCCCATGGCCAAATTCCATTTAGAAAATTGCGGTTTAATGTTGCCTTGTTCACCAGTAAACATACATACGAGGTAGAACAAGACTTCATACATCAAATATATTGAAGGCCAACGCTCTTCATTTCGGCATAAATTCAATAAACCAACTGGTGATTATTTATTTAAAAATCCAATAAATAATACTGTTGCGTGGGGTGACTGGAGCAATGTTCCTGGAAATTGCTTTTATTGCTGTTGTTTTTCGGGAATAAAAATTCAACTTGTCCATATTAGTGGCCGAATATGGCAAAAGAGTCTCATCACCCACTATCCTAAATTGTGTTCTACCAGGTATGTTTATATTTTGCCGTTGCTCAAAGCCATTTAAAAAGCCCATTATTAATGTACAGTTTGGCCTGCGTGGCCTGGCACACATTCCACTCGGAGCGGCACACATCTGGGCTACGTTACTTACAGAAAAACCAACATTAACAAAGTCCATGAAGCTTATATGCTGGTCGGTAGCCCAACTGCAGGTCCGTCCCTCCGACTAGTGTACTTGAACCTCGTGTGGCAGCAGCTGGCAGCCGCTGTTGACATGGGTGAGGACTTTCTGTTTCAGCTGGGCCACTTGCTCCCTAAGCAGGCTCGCCGTTGAGGCCAGATCGGTGTTATGACTTTTCAGCGTTTTGACCTTGTCCTCCAGCCTGGAGATCCGCTCCAGTTTGCGCATCCGACACTTGGAGGCTGCAATCCGGTTCCTGAGCCTCTTCCTCTCGGCTTTCATGCGCTCCTGTGAGTCAATGTCGATGGGAGACAGCGGCGGGCTCTCCCCGAAGCTCTGAACGTCGGGGACAGTCTGAGGCTCCTCCTTCAGCGGCTGGACCCGAGAGAGCTCCGGCTGCGGCGGGGCTGTCCCCAAATGATGCGACGGAGGAGGCGGGAAAGGGACTGTGTCTGTGGAGTAGTTGACGGTGGTTTCCAGTGGCCCGCTGCCGTAACTGTTCAAGTTTGTATACACCGGTAGATCCGGCTGGATGGTGACCGGGGCGATGTTAGCGCCCAGATCCAGGCTGCTGTTCGTCTGCCCGGCTCCGCTCAGCTGATTCTGCTTGTGTAGGTCCTCCAGCGCCTTGACGAAACCCTCGGCGAACTCCTGCTCGTCCGTTACCGTCTTCGGGTAGAGGAACTGGGAGCTGGTCGGTGTCGTGGTGACCATCCCGTTGGACTGGATGATTAGCCTCTCCAACTCCGGGGAGGCCAGCTTGAGCAGCCCCAAGTCCGGGGAGCTGAGGATGCTCTCGGCGTCGCGGAGATGCGGTTTGAGGTCTGCGTCGTCCGCCAGGCTCAAGTTAATATCCTTCTTCATCATTATTTCCGTGGTCGCAAACACAAGTGGTACCGTTCAGCACTCCTTCAGAGCGGAGCCCTGCCCATAACCTTCAAGAAATCAACGGTAATGTTCAATATCGTGTGTTTAATTAATATTTTTAACACGCCGCTAAAACCGTCGTGGGTCTTCAGCTCTCGCGCAAGATCTTGGTGTACTATGTATCCGCGCGCACCGCCGCGAGCTTTTCTAGGCTCGCACGTTCCATTATGTCACACCAGAGCGCGCGCATTGGGCAGAAATTACGTTTCCCGACTTTTATTGAAATAAGGGGACGAACCGACCAGGGAGGAGGAGACAAGAAAGAGGTCTCACTCTGCGCCTCTTTTCAGTGTCCGGCGACAATCTTAACCGCAGACGGCAGTTCTTGTAACTGTAATGATATGTAATGTAGTATTACATCATCTTCACGGACTTTCCGAAAAGATAACATTACTATGTCCATTCATTTTGAGGCTAAACATTTTCTACCACTGGCGTTTGTATTGACTATAAATGTTGGATTATCAATAACTGCTGCTTTCATGAGTCTTTATTATTTTGGCAGCTGTTAAAATCTAAAACATCACAACACATGTCTCTCTGGACTCCGTTACAGAGTCTCCTTATCACCCAGAGGTCAAATTTCATGTCGTGAATAAAAGAAGCTTTTTTCACTCAGGTCACCCTCTTAGGTTTATCTAAAGAGCACCAATTTGAGCTTTACCAACGTTTACATTTCTGGTGATGTGCATCAGTCAGTTGACCTGTCACACTTTAGAATTAAATATCTGGATGACTTCTGGATGGATTTCTATTAAATAAGTTACAGGACATCAGTCAATGTAAAGGACATTCATGGTCCTCGGAGACTCAGAGTCCTAAGCTGCAGTACCAGATGGCTTGGACAGCGTGGTTGATTATAATGAGTTTAATCCTGGGTCACCAAACTTTATAAACTCATAAGAGTCATTCAGGTGGTAGTTGTTACTCCCTTCCAGGTCTAACACAGCAATGGGAGTGAAGGAGACGTCACTCAGTTCCAGTCAGTACATGCACCCAGAGTCACAGGCAGAATGAGAGAGAACACCAGTGAGTATCTACCATGGGTGTGTTCAACCTTTCAAATAAATAGTGTGTGAATCCATGATATTATTTTTCTGGAAGTCCACAAATGACCATCCAGTATCCTTTCAAAGTCGTTGGGTTTTTCCAGTATTGCAAACATTTTCTTTCATGTAGGAGGTTTCATTTTCCCTTAGGTCACTGGCTGAGAGATGGTTTTTCCCAAAACACAGCAGCTATATTTGCCATTGGGATAACAAAATATAACATATTTTTTTAGTTACATATGCCAAGTAAAAATAACTTTTGAACTATTTTCCTTGAATAACAAATGAAATACAGTTCTTTCTACCTATTAATGTGTTAATGTTGGTGACAGACAGACAACACACTGATGTTAAACTGGGAATACAGGATATGAACTTCAGTCATGGTCAGTTACACAGACACGCTTATATTTCTATGTAACAGCTGAGCATCTGCTGAAGAAAACCATGAGATGTGGCTGAAAGCTCCTGTTAATGGACCTTATGTTAAGATTTTTTAAACTCTTTCCAAGGTCAAGACTGAACTTCAACTCGCTACCGAGTGATTCACCTTCTCATTAGATGATCTTTGGTGCCAGTTCTGTTGCCAGGGAGACCAGGGAGGAACTACAACAGTGAGGTGGTGCATTGAGGTATGATGCCATGGTGAGTATTGACTGGTGCATGTCTTGTTTACATTTTCAGTCTAGTGAAATGATCATTATTTCTTCTTAAATCTCAGAATGATGATGGTGGTCTAGTTATTAAACTGCAGGACTTCATGGAAATGTCTGACTGCTTACTCCTGTGTTTCTGCCCTCAGCCAAGAGGCTTGTTGAATATCTGCACATCAGAATTAGGGGAAGTTGAATCTGAAACTAATCTGATTTCAACACTTCCTCTGGTCAGTCAAGAATTTTCAAGTTGTTTTGGAGTTGGATTCATTTTCCATGACAGATTTACCAATTTCACTTTCCATGCCATTTTTTTTAAACGGATATCAAATCAGTGTCCATTTCTAATCACAGTATTTTCATTTCCCTTTTTAATGTTTCATGACCCGATTAACTGGAAGAGTTTAACAAGTATGACCACTGTCTCTTTTATGTGGATTTGTTCTCCATGAATGAGGTGGAAATCCTCTGTGCCAGTTTGGTGAGCATGTCTCATAATGGAAGCTCTGTTTGTCCAGAGTTGGTACATTTTATCAAGATTTTACCTCCTATAACATTCAACAGACTCATTCTGTTTCACTTAATAATCACACGTAATTCAGTTGTGTGACTAGTGTGTGTAATTTGGTCGCACTTTTATGCACTTATATCACTATTGTGTGCTTCAAACACACTTCAAGCCACAGCAAATGTACATTAGAACTTCTGTTGTGGTGTTTCCTGTTAATACAGTACAGAACATAACACGCATGTGAGCATTGCAGGTGAATTGTCCTTTTGATGTGACAAACTAATGTGACAAGTTTGTGTTTGGTTTCCTCCCCTTTCATGTGATGTTTGCGCTCTGGCCATAAATACACAGATGCAGCAGTCAGTGAATGAATTTAGTAAGATAAAGATTTAATAATGAATGAATATCCAAAAATATTTGGAGCCTAATATTATGGAGCAATGGACCTTGTTTCCTTGATTACCAACCAGTGCTGGCTTGCAAAGGGTTACAAAGACGGGGTATGTGCGTCACAGGTAGGCCCCATCTATCACTGCAAAGCTTGGTGTGGGAGGATCACATGATGGACCCTGTGATGTCAGATCTGTGGCGGAAATGGAGGTGGGGTTGGGGGGGGGGGGGGGGGGGGGGGGGGGTAAACCAACAGAGGAGAGATATTTTTGTCTGAGTATCATTGTAGAGACAGTGGGGGTGCCGAGCCTGCAGTCGAGAAAGAAAGGGCAGACGGCAGCTGGAAAAGGATGTAACACACACACAACACATCCATTCATTCTCCTTTCCCTTTAATTCATAACACACCAACACAAAATGCGAGCGACATACAGTTACAAAGAATTAAACAAGACACCTTTTTCATTTTTGACGCCGACATTTTGCTCCCTCTCATAATAACTGTGCATATGAATTCGATTTTAACGTGTAATTAAAACTACGTCAAATCATTTCCCTATGATTGTGCAAGCATTGTCTTGCAGTCAATGTGTGAGATCAGAGCATGGGAGTAGAGTATGTAGAAAAGACTTTATTGCAGGGGTGAGTTTGAGTATCAGTATCGTGGACATTTTGATACTGGTTTGTAAACCATGAAAACTCTGGTTGATCAGTCAGTATTAGATCCCACTGTTACCAACATAACACAGCTGCTGCAGTTCATGAAGAATGAAACGACACATTTTGACAGCTGCTTTTCGAGCCTACACCAAGTGAGACTTTGATACTTAAAGAAGCAGATTTTGGTTCGGGGATCACTTGAGAGTTGCATTATAGTTGTAATTCAGGTGGAAGTGCACCAAGAGAACAAGGTGAAGTCCTGCACTCTGTCACTGACTTCATTAGACAGACAGTGCCTCTCAGCCATGGACTACTGCTAGCGATCAAATTCATAATGTATCCCAACAGTGTCTTTATACTTGAAGTGCAACACAGAGGAAACAATAACTAATGATCATTTCATTTTGCATTAATTAATTTTCATGTAGGCCTGTATAGTACCGCAGATGTGCATTAGACAATACTTAGAGTGAAAAGTGACCCAGACAGATATTCTAAAATCATTCAAAACTGATTTTTTCTTTTGTGTGCATGACGTATGACAAAATGAAATGTCAAGATCCAGTTTTGATTTTAATTTAAGAATACATAACTACACAAAATATAAAGGAAATTTAAGGTAACGCAGCAGTCACCAAAAAAAAAAAAAAGACTGAGTTGATTCTTATAAATTCTGAGTACTGCTGAGTAAGTTTTCCAGATACGAAAACTCTCAGTAAATAGCCTTTTAGTGCGTCACCATGTTATAATGTGTCATATGACGGCTCAATGTTCTAAATTCTTCAAAGACGAGTCAACATGAGCTGAGGTGTAAACTCTGGCATGCAGCAGTCATTTTTTATCAGTGACTGTGGGTCAATACTGCAAGCCAAGGCAGAGCGGCATGAGCTGTCAGGAATGCTGAGCATCGGCTTCCGCTGTGCCAGGGCCCAGCAGAGATCAGGAACATGTTGTATTATATTGAGCAACATGTGGTTGATGTGTGGTTTGTGCTTCAGGCATGAGGGTCCTTTCAAGGCATTAGGAGAAATGGCATCCATCTTCTGCTGTGAGACAGAAACTTTAACGGTTGGCTTACGTTCACGCTCGCATCTCTGAATTTCTCGTGAATCTTCTGTGGAGGCTGAAAGTTAATGAAGCTCAGCACACAAGTAAAGTGTTATATTGCTCTGCTGGGAACTGATCTGGCGAGCGCACATGGATGTAATTAAATATTGCGTGAGGCATTCTTTCAGAGTAGTTAACTCGACAAATGTCGGGTCTTGATCCGAGCCAGCAGTGTCACAGCGGCAGAACGGCAGGTATGTGATTTTGTGTGGGCACGTGTGCTCAAAAATACAGCACAAGTCATACAGAACCTTATCTTAGATCTCATTTCCTTTTGCAGCACTTACGTTTCTTTCACATATCAACATTCTGGGTTTAGAGGAATATATTGTTTTATCTGCAGCTGTGGAGCCCTGACCATGAACCTGGACACTTTTGGTTGTAATGGTTTGGTTGAACCAAAGCTTCCACTACTGTTGTAGTCATTCTGAATTATTTTATATTAAATGTTGTGTGTATTTTTACAAGACTAATGTTATCATGTAAGTAACATTCAATCACCATAAATATGTGAATATCTTAATTTAGGTGAAAATACAAGTCACATCATGAAACACCTATCCTGTTAAATATAAAAGGGTTCAGTGTGCACGCATGGAGGGAGGGGGGTGTTGTGTCCTCACAGTATGTTTAGCAGTACACAATTAGTGTTAAATAAAGTAAATAACAATCCTGACAATTACGGGCATACATGTATTTGCATGAGTCCCACTAACCTGCTCCACTGAGCCGGATGACGTAGTTTCAAAGTGTAGGTGAAGTTCCACACTCATGTAGGCCGTAGGAACCCCATGCACGAAGTGACAGTGTATGTATGAGGTCGTGTATGTGTGTGTTTGTGTGTGTGCAAACCAGCAGTTTACACACACTGACAATTTCACACACTTAACCACAAAACCTCACCGGGGCCTACACCTTTTCATGGCTAAACGTGTGCTGTTGTAGAAACACAGATAAAGCATCTGATACTTGATTCATATCTTTTCCAGCTCATGGTGCTGTTACAGCAGTGCATGTTTTTCTGGACCATTACACCCGAATACATATATACAGACATATTTATAGTCTTTATGACACATTTACATAAAGTTCACGCTTAGGACTTCATAATGTTTATGTATTTTAAGCATTTTTCTGATACAACACTCTTACAGTTGCACAGAATCAACTATTTCGTATTATTTTCCCAGTGTAAAACAATACTGATAGTAGTGACCTAAGTGTTGAGCAACGAGCCTTATTTACTTTAAATGGTGGTTTCCATCCATTTTCCAAGCAGACTGTGAAACAGAAAAATGCAAATTATATTTTGCGGAAAAAAAATGTCTTGCTGCCTGTCTGTCTTTAATTACACCCCTGAGGCTGACTGATTTTATATTAAATGTTACCACAAATACATACTTTCAATTTTAGGAGTAGACAGGGTTGAATAGCCACTGGTTCAGCCGTTAAGACATACATCTGGAATGTGTTAAAAGCTAATTAAAAGGGCCGCTGCTGGGCGGAACAATGGCTCAGTGGTTGATACTGCCACCCCAAAGCAAGAGAAGTGGGCTCGGATATCGCCTCTTGTTCTTTCTGTGTTTTCTTTCTCCACATGTAGGACGATGTATGGGTTTCCTCTGCGTGCCCAGGTTTCCTCCCACAGTACAAAGTCAGATGATGCAAGACTCTAAATTGCTTGTAGGCTGGCATGTATGGATAACATGCACAAGATGTATGGTATACTGTATCGCATGTAATGCAGGATATTATACGACATAGGGAATGTGAAATGTTCAGTATTGTTTAGTCTGTAGATATAAGAGTCTTACTCATCAGTGCAGTGTGTACACGCTAAAGGCATCATCCACTGTACTGCAGTATACAGTGATGTGCCCCAGGGATTAATGCTATTGAAATCATTTCACTGGATCCATTCCTTGCACTCATTGTGTTGGATCTCTGAATATTGCAGGTTAAGCTAAGACTTTGTCTTTTTTAAGCAGTAGACCTATATTAAGTAATCAAACACCTTCACCAGCAGTAACAGAGTGATGTGCACATCAATGCATCAATAGTCCAATAATATAACAAAGATTATTCTGAAATGGACCATTTTGCATAACAAGCTTCCATACTTTAAAGACACTTTGAAGCTAATACTTTTCCTTTAAAAAAATAAATAAATAATAAATTTAAATGCAGGACTTTTACTTGTGGGATTACATTTTTTGCATAAGTAAAAGATATCAATACTTCTTCTAGCACTATTCCAGCTCATCAACAATGAGCTTCTTATAGTTTTATGGTGTCAGTAATTGCCTTCAGTCTGTGTCCTGTTGAAATGGGGAAGAGTCATCTCTCAGGAATTAGTCGGAGCCATGTACGGGTTTGGCCGGACGTTCATGGCCACACTCAGATTCAGTCGTCTTTTATCTTCGTTCTAATTTAGCCCCTAATATCACAGGAACTGCCAGTTTGTGTCTCATGTCCAAGCAGTGTTGCTTGTTTCTGTCACTGTATGCCTGTGAAACTAAAGCAGAGAGAATGGAACGAATACAGGAGCCATAGGAACCTATTTTGTATAAAGAAAATCCAGGGAATTTTAACCTCCCCATCTATGATCCCCTGGCACCACACATGTGTTAATCGTCTCAAAGTACTGGTCACAAAAGCTTGACAGGCCATGTGATAAGGTGGCCTGGATATGACCTTCATCGCGGTAAATTCCCGTTCTTGCCTTTTTATCATATTCAAAGTAACCACACAGCTGACTGAACATTAACCAGCATTTGTCAACATGTGTTTGGTTGTAGACTTTGTCTCTAACATCTGTTTTTGCACGTCTTGATTTGCAGTAATTTGTGATCGCTTTGTACATTTTTATTGCTGCACTTGGATTTCTTTTTTTTCTTTTTTTTCTTTTTTACTTCACTATGGGAGTTCTGCCTCCCACAGTTAACACTATTTCCTGGTTTCAAATGACCAGTCAGAAACCTGGGGGCGATGTCAGGCTGACTTCCTTCACTGTTGTCTGTCCCTGGCACAACAGACTACTGCTCGGCTGAAGTGCCCTTAAGCAACACAGTGAACCTCAGCTCTGGCGTTGGCACTCCTTTGGTGACTGTGACCACTGACCCCAGACCTCCCTGTGGAGGCTGAGTATGTGTGTGGAATCTCCCTTCGTTGATTAAAACAGTATCACAGATAAAACAGTGCAGATACTTAAACAACATTTCTCAAAACCTTCACAAGTGCTGTCATCTCAGTTCAAGGGGTAAAAATGTGCCTTGGAAGGAACAGCGTTTCTGTGAGATGAATGAAGAGAGAGAGAGAGAGATGCAGAGCGTGGGGGGAGATGTTTTCCTGGCAGGCTGGGATTAGATGCGGTTCCATAAATATGTTGGGCAGCTTGGTATACTTTGTGCCCGGTGGTAAAAATAGGCCTTCCTCCCAAGGGAAGTGATGACGTCTGCAGCTTGCCTGCATCATCAGCCGCAAGTCGGTTTCATCCTCATGCTGAAAGAGGCAGAGAGACAAAGTGTAGGGGGAGCATCAGTGATCGCCATGGCAACACATGCAGAGTGACGCAGGTAAAAGCAGTTGAAAGGAAGAGAGGTAGTGATTGGCTGGAGACTGCGGTGTTGTGTGGCTGTGTATGGAAGAGATGTGTGGGTGGTAAAGAAGAGGAGGAGGACTCAATAGCCCAGCACTGAGATTAGCACCCACACCCCCAGCACACACACACACACACACACACACACACACACACACACACACACACACACACACACACAGTCCAAGCCTTTTAGCACGGTCGACAATTCAGCCTAGCAATGAGATGATATGATTTAGCATGCTCCTTGAGCACTGACTTCAGAGGCGGTGGAAAATAGTGTTATTTTCCTCCCTCACAAATGCCATCTTGGTTATTATGCATGCATGCATGCATTTTGGGAGGAAAATATTCCCCACATTCCCCCCACATGAACTCAACATATCCTGCTGTTTTATTTCAGTGCCATTAAAATAGACCTTTTGGCAATTCAGTTGCTTTTGCAAAGCGTTCGTCTTGAATTTAATTAAATTTTAAAGGTTGTTCTGCCCTCTAGTCTTCTTCTTTACTGCAGTTCTTCTTCCAGTTGTCATGTTCTATCTCTCCCAACCCCCCTTCCTAATGTTATATTTTTTTCCTCCAAATTAGCTGTACATATCCAGATTGGGTTTTTCAGCTATGATACAACACAGATTGGGTGAAGTTGTTTCATCCGGTCATTGTTGGCATACAATGAAAATGTCATCCTGCAATCTGGTATAAATACTTCAGATTTGCACAACACTTGTAGTCAACAGCAGCGTGTCAACAGCACAGCTGCAGTGCTGTATCATTGTCTACAGTGGTTGTGCTCAGCAACAGTACAGCACTTGGACATTGTGAGGATTCATAGTCCAATGCACAATCAATGTAGTTATGTGCATAAATCTAAGGACATATAAGACAGTGTATTAGGGTCACTGTTGGGGATAAAAATAAAGTTGTTATATTCTGAGAAAAATGAGTAGTCTTGAACGAGTCGAGTACAGTTTTATAAGAAAAATTTAAAGTCTGCAGTCAGTGGAAATGTGTATTACATCATCCACATGTGGGTATATGTGTGTCCTCATGTGTCCTGGTAGTAGAGAATAAGATACAAACCAAAGAGGGACCCACTCATCAAAACATGGAGATGGAGTCTTAATGCAGTCAATAGGGGGGAGTAGGATGAGAAAAAACATTCTTAACTCAGTCAACCGGAAAGCAAAAGATTGGCAATAATATTATCAGTCTAAACAAGCCAAAAAGGGCTCCGGCGCAGGCATGTGGTCACTGGGGCTGTGAGGGCAGACGAGGCAGACCAGTGGTTGGCTTGCTGTGGATGTTTAGATAATGGCTGAGGCAGAAAAGCTCTCTAGTGACGGCTGCTGGACAGGTTGGAAATGGCAAGGTCTGGAACGACTGCACAGACTGAAGCCGAGGAAATGCTGCTGAAGCAATGTTTGGGGCCGGGGGCAGAAGATTGAGGGAGGAGAGTGGGTCAGCAGCCCCCAGGATGAAATCATCCATGTCCAAAGAAGATCTATGGTTCACTTGTGTTTGGCCACACATTAGTGGGCCACTAGCCTGATGTCACCGGAGAGAAATTGGGAACTATAGAGAGATTTAAAGCAAAATGCTACGGAAGTTGCAGCCACGTCTGGTGGTTTTACATTCAGTCTATCAAACATTTGTGGAGATATTTTACTGTACAGACCAAAAGACAGACCGAGCTTCTTTTAAACTAACATTACCTTATCTGGAGTCATATTGATGTTGTCCAGTCACACACAAAAAGTCATAATACAAGTTTACCAATGTGGATGATCATCTGCAGGGACTCAGACTGCAACCACTAAATGTTCTTATGCAGGTTTGGGAGTAAAGGATTAATTACTACATTTTGAAATGATTATATCTGTGTGAACTGATCAATAAATGACTTATGGTATTATTATTAAATGGTATTATGGTTACTCTAAGTTTGTCAGTTCAGCTTTCCATAAAAATAAAAAGCTTGTCTTTAATGCAAGCTTGTTCTTTTTACTGAGTGAGAAATGAGATTCTGATCATCCAGTTCAACCTTTCGTTATGTTTACTGGTTTATGCGTCAAAAATAACTTTAAAGATAATGTGTATGATTGTTGCCACCAAAATAATTATTCTTCTAACGTTGGTCCCGTTCATATGAACTCCTTTATGTCAACAAAGAACTGGTGACACTTTCATGAACTCTTCCATGAGATTTAACTTTCATCCTTATTAGACAGCACATTGGCCACAGGCACCTTTTCCCACTCATCCCAGTTGTGCTTTTCTGGCAACATAAAAGGAGCAAATCCTGGACATGAATCAAGGATTATAATCTCTATGTAGATGAAAGGACACATTTAGTGCAGCAACATTTGATTTCAGGTCATTTTGACAAACAGAGCAGCAGCATCTTTAGACAGGTGAACTGTTCCAAACAAACTTTTTAACAAAAGTTGTTTTATTCTCATGTTCTTGTGTAAATAAATTACAACACTGTCTTTTGTTACAAAAATAAAATGAAACCCAACCAGCAAGACAGACTAGGACTTATTCATGTCAGACTTAAAATGAGAATCTTTTTTTTTTTTTCTTGCTGGAAATCGTAATGATCATAATGTGTCATCTTACAAATGTACCAAAAGTGTTAAGTTTTCAGAGCTGAATCCTCATCCCCCGACTTTACAGCTGTGATCAGCTGACAAAACAAAAAGGTTGCAAACCACAGAAAGTCACAAACATCACAAAAATAAAGAGCAAGTTCAAAATATCCATGCAACTGAAGTTGGGGCTGGGCAGTTTCTTTACCATGAAAACTACCAGAGAAAGAGGGAAAACAAGAAGCTCATTCCAGTGTGATGATACACATTATAAACTGATACTAAAGGCGAAATCTGTCAGCTGTGACTGATACACTGCTATATAGTCATAATTAAAAAAGCAACTTACAAATGCTAAAAAAAAACAAAATTCAGTGCAAAAGCACAGCTTCTCTTAACGTCTGTCAGTGTGATGGTCAGTCTTGACAAACATCAGCAGAAGGAAACACCAGAGAGTTAATTTTATCTTCATGTACTAGAGGAGAAATTGCTCTGAGTATGTGCTGAAGGTGATATGCTGTCTGTCAGTGCTGGTTCTTCATTCCCTGTGGTTTGCCCAGTTTCTTATCCTGTTGCTGCGTCTGCTGCGTCTGCTGCTGCTGCTGGCCCCGACCAGGACCGGTCATTCCTCTGCCGCGGCCGCCAAACAGACCTACAGCGAGAAATAACAAGAGAGCAGGACGTGTATCAAAGGTACTATCACTTACAGTTTGTCACATTTTGTGAAAGACCAGTGAAGTCATACAATGTAAGACAGGCAAGCGAATAAAATGATCCACCAAGTATCAGTGACATCAATGAGGTGCCTGTGCAGAGTTTAAAGGACACTACAAGACAACACCCATCCCTGCCACAGCCTGCTGCCGTCTGGCAAGCAACACAAAAGTATCTGCTGTCATACCACCAGACTACAGAGCAGCTTCTTTCCTCAGGCTGTGAGACTCCTCCACATTCCACCATAAATATTTTTATTTTTATGACTTAGAAATTACTCATCCATTTATATAATATATAGATATTGGATACATTATATACGTAATATTTTGTTTATTGTTGATGTGCCAGTATCCCACTTCCCAACGACAAGAAGTCACAAAGTTTCTTCTGACGGTTTCTTTGTGATGCACATGCAAAGAAATGCTACAAAGCCAGACTGTTAAACTAAGCCAGCTTGTGGGCATTCAAAATACCTGCAGGAAATGAAACCTTGCTTAGTGAAATTTTCATAGCTCGTTAGATGAGTTTGACTTGCCTGCCTGCAACTTTTCCTTAGAATGGATGTTTCCAACGTGACTTCATCGGCTCAAAACAAGCAAGTAAATTATATCTGAACTAAGCAATAGCCAATGTTTGGGGGTTCTGGGAGGAAAACTTTTTTTTTTTTTTTTTTTTTTTTAACATTTTCATGAGGATTTTATTGGCTAAATGTGGCTTTCACACAATTTTATCTGGTATGAAACTATTCTTCAATTTGAGTGCCTGAAATATGGATGTAGAAAAGATGACAGACACCCACTGAGTCGAGATGCAGTCCAATGGGAAGTCCATCACTACTGTGATATAAAATAGCTCACATCTTTGACATCTCAGAAATTAAGAAAAATATTTTATACCTTTGTCTTTGTCTCTCTATGATTTGTTCTGAAACCCTTAAATGATGATTCCTGGATTAATTACACAGAAGATAATTCTTCAACTGCAGTTACAAATCTCCAGAGTTACATGGTTTACACCTTACACTGATGACAGAAAAATAGGCATTTTAACATTTTACTTGCAAATGTTTTGTGAAAAAGCCTCGATGTTCCTAAGAGTACGTGGACTTTATCAGCAGAGAACTTTGGAAATTATGAAAATTTGCCAGTATTCATATTAAGACAGCAGTCTACAGTCCATCTGACCAGCAGGGAGTGTTTCAGCTCACCTCGCCCCGGTCCTCCTCTTCCTTTGCCCTGCTGCTTGTTCTGCTGAGTACCTCCACGCCCGCGGCCCTTTGACACCACCTCCTCCTTCACCATGTCGATGATCTCGTCTGGGATTCGCAGATACTTGATGGTGCTTCCTCTGATGTAGCACTCAGGCATCCTCCAGAACTTATCTCCATCCTGTTAGAAGGGACGGGAGGGGCGTCAAAATTATGAGGTTCTTTGCACAAATACACTCTGGGTTCTACTCACAAAGTAACACACCATTTCAAAACCAGACCAAGTTCTCAACTAACTGCTGGATTATTAAGTAATCACTGAACAGAGGTGGAAGAGATCACCACTGCAAATCCAATGCAAAGGGATGCTATTTTTCAAATGTTTTGAATATGAATACCTCTGGTCTGGACTTCAACATTTTGCAGACTCTGATTAATTAAAAACTAGTAGCAAATTAAGTAGATCAAAAAAGAAAAAGCTAAAGTTCTGGACAAAGAAACACACAGAATCTTAAACGTGTGCTATGCAGAGATTGTTAAAAGCCTCTGTGCTTATTGGCCAGTCTTTTCCTGCATGTTACATTTTCAGCAGCAGACTCTGCAGACAATACTGACACATATGACATACAGCTAAAGCCATGTGCTAGCACTGGGTTGTAGAGATGTCTCCTTTTCCTTTCTCACTGCTGGAAGCCCTGTATGTAAAATATTAGTGACTGCAGAGAAGTGAAAGCAGAGCTTAGCTTTACCCTTGAGGTGCAAATGACTTCTCTCAAGTTGATGTTCATCCAGTTGTCACAGCTGACCAAGTGGCCGTTGTATGTCTCTCCATTCTTCAGCTCCACCAGCTGAAGAGAGAAAGAGTGCCACAAACAACCGCCTGCTTTAGAGGACTGACGACGCAACACAAGATGGAAGGCAGAAAGTAGAGAATATGTCTTCTCACAGCGTTACCCCAAAAAATCAAAACACTGCAATTACAGGCAACACAGATTGCAAGTGACAAAACAACCAGAAACAAAAACAAGATGATCAAGGTTGGATGTAATTTATCCAAATATATTGGACTAATTTAACCTGAAAATAAAATAGCCGGGTAGAAACACCACGCAGCACCACATAGACCATGATACAACAGACAGTACAGTGAGGTGATAAAGGAAGCAGACAGCCAAACCTGGGTGACTGCTTACAGGTTGTTCTTAAACTCCAAATTGATTGGGTGACAGACTAAAAACAGTATAAATATCTTGAATATCTTGAAATACAATTTACTAACAACACTGAACGGTTTAACAGCTGAAGTATTAATTATTTAATCTACATATGATAGGCATTAAAATACATCAAGTAGCTGCTCATCTATAGTGCTACTGATAACATAAGCTCTTTGGCAGTAGAAATGATCTCCTCACCATAGGATGGTTCTGGGCAGTCTTCAGCAGAGACAGTGGAAGCTGCAAAACGAAAGAAAAACAGGTCATACGTAGGAATCCACCTGCCACCAACACTATTTGGTTAAATTGGTAATCTTGACTGCCAGGACTGCGTGTGAGGAACGGCATTATTACCATCCAATTTACAACTTCATACCTACTATAGTACAGGTATGTATTTTCAAACATTTGGATTTCTTTTAGGTTTCTAGGTTTATCCTTTGTATCGCTACTCATAGCACCACGCTAACTATCCCTACTTGCCGCTATGCAAGGCAACGACAAGCTCCCAGTTTGAAGATAAATACGATACACACGATACTTGTATCACCACTTAAGCACGGCAGACACATTTTCTGTAGCTGTATGTTAGGTCTGCGTGCATTTCAAAACAACACTGTGTGGCAAAGATGTTCAGTTTAGCTAGAACAGTTAACGCTAACTTAACTTAGCTAGCATAGCGAGCATCGTTGTGACCAACGCTACAGTGCAGCTAACGCACTTAGCAGGCGTGCTACTGAAAATCTAAGACAGCTGTCAGCGTTATCTCTGAATACTACAGTAAAATAGGTACCATTGTGACAGTAACTCTTCTTGATTTTGTGTCACGCTTGCAGTCTTGGCCCTTCACTGACACGATTCTTCTTCTTCTTCTTCTTCTTCTTCTTCTTCTTCTTCTTCTGCGGCGGATAATTATGGCTGCATCCTAAGATACTGCCATCTACAGTCAACAACACTCATTGTGAAACATTTCTAAATAATATCCATCAATAAATACAATATAAATAAATAAGGGAATACAGTATTCAATAAGGAAATACGTTACTACCACAATAAACAAAAAAAAGCTGAAAAATTATGTACTATTTTTTCATTTTTGGCAATTGCCCATTTATTTTTGACATTGACATTATTTTTGGCAACATTTAGATGTAGTTATTCATTTAAATATTTTCAATTTATTGTGCAGTATACGTATTTAATCATTCGCTTATTATGTCAGTTTTGAGGCCTCATGACAAATCAGCGTCTTTTTGCTGACGTAATCACGTCACGCCTCAGTGGAGCGTGCTGTGAGGAGGACCGGTTTTATTTGTGTCTAGCAGAAGGAGCCGTCAGCTGCGGAGTGTCCTGACTGACTTCACGGTCCTGGTTCAGAACTAAAGACCGGAAAAAAACAAAAAAACGACGGGCCCTCAGTATTAGGACGGGAGATGGATAACAGTAAACGGACTGTGGTCGTTACAGGTTTGTCTTCTTTCTACGGCTATTGTTGTCGTTTCTTGTCGGCAGACTCAACAGCAGGGTGAAGTGGAGGAAAAGTTGTAGGGATGACAGCTGCTCTCACGTTAATGGCGTCGGGCTGTTCACTGCCTCTCACCGCCGCAGTCGCAGACAGCTGGAGGAAACGATTTGCTTGTAGTTGTAATAATAACAACAACAACAACAACAACAACAACAACGTGTAAGTCGTATGAAGTTATTCCTGATAGAATTTAAGGCTACTTACAAGCTAGGTGAAATGATCTTTTTGTTGTTGTCGTTTCCTGTCTGTCTTGAAAGGCCACATCGAACACTGTAAGATAAAGTAAGGTTATTTAAGCAAAAATGAATATCCAACATCATTCACTAGAAATATGATGTCTGCAGATCTTGCAGTTATGCTGTTCTCAATGAAAAAATGTGGTCTTTAATCATAGAGGCAATAGACATTAGTTTATGGTTATTATTATGTATATTATATAGTTAATATGTGTTGCAGACATAATAAACGGCACACAGAGCAACAGTAAATGACAGAGAACATGCCTCTCACATCATTGAAACTGGTATTTTGTAAGATGTGTGTAGAGTGATCTAGGCTGGGCTCTTGTAGTAACAGTGAAAACAGTTTCAACTTTTCTATACAAGAGAAAAAGGGTGCCTGAGTTTGTCTTCTTCATTGTTTTGTATTGTGAGTCAATAACCAACCAGTGATTGTGTTCCAGTGTCGATATCATATTATAACTGCAGTGTTGAACCTTTTAATCTGTGAAGGTTAGCAGAAGCAGTGGCTTGGTGTTTTCAGACACAAAGGGGTGCAGGAGCTCCCAGTCCCAGCTGATAGATGTGGAGATTGCCTGGGAACAGCGCCTTCACAATAGCGGCTGGCTGGCAGCTGCTGGCCCCTCACTCTGCTCCTTTTCAGCAGCCTGTCAGACAGACTGATCCCCCCTCCACCCAATCCCCAGGGACTCACTGACCCTTGGAAGGATGGTTGAAGGGGATCAGTTATAGATCCTTACATAAACAAGCCTGAGTGAATATCCATTGGCTGCTGTTGTGATTTTGTAGGTCATATGGAGAGACGCATGGACAGATTTTTAGTGCTAGATTGATTTTACTTGAGTAATTCAAGGAGCCTGCTGCCGAAACCCAAAAAGAATCACTGCAAGTCAAATGACACCGTAAGCGCTCATGTTCAAGCCATAGCCACAAGACAGAACACAAAGCAGGCCTTATTAATGCTTTATTACAAAGAAAGATCGCTAAAGTCACACACAGCCTTTTGGAAATGAAACTACAATCACATATGTGCTTCTGCAAATGCATTTACATTTGCTTTTTTACATTTTTTCGATAATGGAGTGATCCCACCAGAGATAACGTTGTGTTCTGTCCATACTGGAAGAAGAAACACTACATGGTTTCATCATTTCTGTTTGTGAAAATACAATGTTTAGCCACTCTATGTAGAACTCGAACAGACTCCATAAATGCTAACATAATGTAAAGCTATGCAGCAACCAAAATAACATGTATTTTTTTGCAGGTTTTGGGCCATTTGGAGAGCACACGGTCAACGCTAGCTGGGTGGCAGTACAGGTGTGTTTAACCCCCCACTGATGTTTTAATGCCCATTTTCATTTCCTGTACCAGCGGTGTTAACATAAATCAAACAGAAAGCAGCAAGAGGTTCGTAGATTAAGATAAGGCTATAATAATTGATATGTTTTAATTAGATAAAATTTCTATTTCTTCAGTAAATATTTTCTGTCAACAAACATTTTCTAGCTCATGTTGGCGCTGTTCTTGTGGCGGTCACATGATGCTCTGATAGTTGTCGGCCAGCTTCCCACCGTGCAGTGGTGAGGCTGTCTGGGGTCGCTGCATGTGGGGGATGACGCTGGTTGTCAGGGTGTCTAGACGGACTTGATAGGGATATTAAAAGCAAACAAAAGGTCGCTTTGTGGCGGGGTCACAGACGTGGTCAAGCAAGCCTCTTTTCAATACAAGTGGGGGTCAGTGTCCAGGGATATTTGTCCTGCAGGGAGACTGGGGGAGGTGTTGGTCTACTGGCAGTGACTCTGACGCAGATTTGTCTCACTTACAAGATGTATGTATGGATCTTTTGTTTCATTCTTTTTTGTACTTGTTTTATTTATGAAGACGGATGAGTATATAGTCAAACTTTCTAATTTTGAAATAATGTATTTTTTGCTTTAGCACCCTAAAGCTGACAACAGGCAAAACTTTAGAGAATGTTTTGCCCAAAGATTTGCTGTCAGTGGGCAGTAAATATGACCGAGTAAATATGACTTTACTCGTCGTAAAGCTGTAAGATGCTGTTTACAGCACAAAAAAACAGGTGGACCTTTGAGTTGAGATGATTGTCACATAGTGCTGCAGTCATTGTACCACCTCTCTCCAGGTTAGCTTAAAAATGTTTTGGGCTAAACCTTTTTTCTAATTTAGAAATGGTTGATTTTGGAGCTTGCCAGTGATGCATGCTTGCTTATCAGACTCGCCTTAATTTCACCTGAATAAACTGTATCCAGCGAGATTTTAGCTCCCACTCAGACCACGCGCTCAAGCTGTGCTAGCCTTCATTAGTGTGACATGCTCAAGATAAAAGCATCTAGCAAATGGCAAATGCTATTTTAAAATGCAAATAAGGGTTTTAGCTTTAATGTTTTTGTTTGTCCTGACAGGAACTGAAGAAGCTCGGACTGGGCAGTGAAGTGGACTTGCATGTGTCCGAGGTTCCTGTAGAGTATCAGACAGTCCAGAGTTTGGTTCCTTCATTATGGAAGCAGTATCGTCCACTGGTAAGGGGAGAACATGGTGTATCTATCCATATAATTCTGCTTTTTTACAGAAACTCGTGTCTGCCTTAGTTTCAGGTTAGGTCTATTTTTACTGCCGCCAGTTTCAGTGTAAGTTCTAATTGGATCTGATATACCCAAATAACCACAAATATGTGCAACACGTGCTGCATTCAGTTGAATTGCGTACAGTTATACAAGTATGCAACCGATAACTGTCTTGAGTGCGCCTCTGGCCCAAGCTCACAATGAGGGCATTGAAAACTTGACAGTTTCATATCGGCTCTGGTTTAGTATTGCTTGAGTTCAGATGTGTGTTTTGTGTAAAACATAAATGTGTTTCTGGTCCAGTTAACAGTCACAGTTCATTTTTAGACGCCTCCGATTGAAACCCACACAGAAGCAACAGAGAGAGCTGCTTCAGATGTGATTCTGACTTGTGTTTTTATTGTTTCCTCTCGTTGCCAGTTGGTAGTTCATGTTGGAGTGTCAGGTATGGCCACCACTGTCACGTTGGAAAAGTGTGGCAGAAATCACGGCTACAAGGGCTTGGACAACAGCAGCTTCTGTCCTGATTCGCAGTGTTGCATTGTGGGAGGCCCGGACTGTATTGACTCGGTTATTGACATGGAATCAGTCTGCAAGAGAGTGATGGGCTCGGGGCTGGGAGTAGCTGTGTCCGTCTCCAAAGATGCCGGAAGGTAATTACTTTCTTTTCTTTTTCAGTCACCTTTCCCCTCTGAATCACATGCTTCAACTCCTAATGGACTGACACATGAAAACACATTCACGTCACTCTGTTAAACACGTGAATCAGCTACACACAATGTTAATCTCTGCCTGGAGGGATGCATTTAGTTTGACTGGATGATAGACAGCTGAGGTGAAATGATGTACAGCAGAGTATGGAGTAAAGGTAGTATTTACTATGGGTTAATAGGAAGTCAGATCTCTTCAATCTTTGCAAATCATGTTGAACAGAAGAGTCAAGCTAGCAAACTGCCTTGTTTCAATTCTGTTTTATTTTTTCCCAAACCCTGTGTTTTTTAAATTTCCTGAATCCTGTTTTATGATTCAGTCACATTTTGTCATCAGAAAGAGTGTCTAATCATGTGTTGGATTAATGCAATTTCAACAATTCAGTAAGAAACTATTCCAAATTTAATGGATACCAATGAGTATAATTGCTGTAACACAGCATTACACAATTTTTTATCAAACTGATCTTCTGCAGGACAGCCTCCATATGCAGCTCAAACACACCGGGTCTGATGGTGGCTACTCACATCAGGCAATGCTCCTCCTTGCTAACAATGCTGGACTAGAAACAGGTGTAGCCTGACTCCACACATGCATCCACAAGGTCTTCAATACACTCATATCTTGCATCAGCTGATGTGGTTCAGCACCTCTGAGAGTCTGTTGAAGTGATGAGCTCTTGCAAGCGCACTGCCTCTCTTCTTCTCAGAGGGCCTCTTTGGCACAACTGTGTGTGTAACGCATTCAGGCCCTTCATTCGTTTGATGCTCTCTTTCCTGACAGGTATCTCTGTGACTTCACCTACTACACGTCTCTGTACCTGAGCCACGGTCGCTCTGCCTTCATCCATGTGCCTCCTCTTGGAAAGCCTTACAGCGGGGAAGACCTGGGCCGCGCGCTGCAGGCCATCGTCCGGGAGATGCTGGAGCTTCTGGACCAGGCTGAGGAGAAAATCCACTGCCAGCAGCACTTCCACTAAGTGACCTCCAGATGCCAACCAGCCTCTCCAGCCTTCACCACACAAAAGAAAATTGCACTTAACCACAAGTAGCCAAACTTCTTCTTTCTTTTTTTTTTTTTAATTGTTGTCCTTACAGTGTTTGTTTCTCTTGTCTTAGGTTTTTGCTTCATGTTTTGCTCACCCTGATTCAGTAATGTTTTAATGTGATCCGATGGTGAGAAGGTAAAATTGGGGTCTCTAGACAACCCTCCGTCACGCTGTGATATCAGTTTTTGTCCCACTTCCAAGGAACATAAAACATTGTGAATTTGCAGTTTCTGATACTGTCTGTGAAAAAGTTTGTGTTCGCTAAGAAAACACAGAAGCAAAGTGCAGCTCGTATTTGTTCATATGCAGAGGGTCTGTAATGTGGTGTGTTACAGCCTTTAACTCCAAATGTGACTCCTATTCATGCACCTTATAGAGTTAGGGTTATTGAAGTGGTTATAGAAGTCACATCTGGGGAAACTGTGAAAGTACTCTACAATTTTTTTTCATTTCACTCAGTCACAACATGTTTCAGTCAAAGGGTATTTGCGCCTCTATAACTGATTGATTTACATGACACATTAAGGTTTAAGTAGAAATGTTTCTTAGTTAACTGTGTTTGCTGATTTCTGTTTCCTACATTCTGACTGTGCTGTTTCACTCCTGATGTCGTATTGTTTCTTGAGTCCTTTTTTCTTTATAAGAAGTTGTAAATTTGCCTTCTTTTACAAAGGTTATTTAAATCAGGGAACGGGTTGGTTCCAGCTCATATTCCCCCAGTTTGTCGGCCCAGTTCTGACAGAAAACCCCCAAATCCACCCCACTGAGATCTGGCCCCAGGCTGTGCAATGTTATTTTACAGATCTCAAGTTCACTGATTTATGTTTAGGTCTGTTAGAATTCTATTATGGCTGCACAACTCTTTGAGAAAATATTGAACGACGCAATTATTACGTCAGAAATTTTTTAGGTTGCATTAAACTGAGTTTCATGTTGTGAATCTTAATTGTATATCCATTAATGTTATTTTTAAGTAACTGAACAAACAGAGCTTTCTCCCTTGTTCATTTAATATAATGAGTTACTCACTGTATTGTGGCAAGAAACTGACACTGCACAGGATTTCTGGGAAGTTAAATCATTTTTATTACTGATTTTAGGCAGTAGTGTGTAAATATGCCTATGGGAATGTAACGTCACAAACTTTTTTTTTATCTCACACTGTGACCAAATTACAGAATCCCAAGTTCTTTTTCCTGCAGTTGTGCAGCCTTTGTTGTTATTTCTTGATTAAAGCTTTCCGTTGTTCCCTTTGTTGAATCAGATATAGCTGCTTATTTTATCTGAGGATTTGATTTGATGAAGTTGGACTCTCAGTTCAGTCAGAGTTGGGCCTGGACTTTTATTTCTGTAGCACTTTCTCTTTTTTTTCATTTTTACTTAATCTGGAATATGGACAGCATTTTTAGCTATGTGAATCCTTGCATTTTGTATTTTTATTTGCAGTCACTTTAACATGATATATGTAGCTTTCCAGAAATGCAAATATACATTTTTATCCCCCCGTAGTTATAATTATGTATGACGTATGCTTTATAGGTAAGTAATGCTTTTTCTTTTACTGAGCTTTGGTTTGTTCTGACCTGTTAAAACAAACTACAGCAGGTTCTGTCACTGTGTTTGTGATGGTGCCTCTGTGATGGTGTAAATGTTCTGTTTTATGGCTTTTTTTAATTGGATTGTCTTCCGTTTCAGTGTGTACACCAGCGTTTCCCTGCCAGCTGAGTTGTCAGGACAGCCCATGCTGCCTAGCATAGCTTCAGCTTTAATCAGTTTTGGAAGAAATGTTTAACATTGACTGATCTATATTCTGTGTCAGTACCCTTTGTGTCAGCAGACAAACCATTTATTTGTGGGAAACACAGATATATATTTAAACTGTCATAGCTAGCCTTACGAAACTAACTGAGCACTGTGCTTTGCGTTGCAGCAGTAGTGTTCTCATGGCCTTTTAGTTCATTTTTTCCCACCTGAGTCAAACAACTTGAGTTTGAGTAAATGTCCGTTATATTTAGCTGTGTATGTCATTTTGGTTACTATTCAGTACCACGGTCTGTACCACAGAGTAGCATCCCGGGACACTGAGGTGAACAGACAACTTCTTCTGAGACCTAAATTTTGCCTTAGTATTTGTCGTTTGAACCTTGAATCTTGGTTGTGTGGTTTTAAAATCTCTCGTGGAATATGTTGAAATGATGACCATGTCTTAGCTCGCAGTTTGTAGGTGCTGATATTTTACCGTGTGGCTTTGTGAGTGCTGAGGAGTGAAAGGGTCATGGAGGAGCTGCCCCTAAAATGTCTGCTCATAAAAGTGAAATGCCTCAAGTTTACATATGAGGTGACCTCTGACCCTGACTCTTTCCTGTGCCTTGCTGTTGTTTATGTGTGTTTATGAAAAGGCCTTAAAAATGATCAACGGGTCAGTTCAAAGATATATTACTGATGCTGTCCAGTCAGATGTGTGGCTACCTCAACAGTACTTTTTTATCTCAGTGTGTGCTCTGTTGTACAATAACAGTATGGCTCTGTGATTTATTGTGAGTCTAGGGAGAATCTTCTGAGGTCTTCTGCTTCTGACATTAACAAAGCACTGTTACAACAAGTAATCTTGGCTTTGTAAAAGGAAAGGCTTTGAAATAAAGAGAATTAAAGGATTACAGGTTGCATCTTTGTATTTATTATTACAACTCTGTATTTTTTTTTTCCACTACTTGCTAGTTATACCTTTGAAAAGCATGTAATTGAATTGTCAGACACAATTGACTTGTGCTAATGTAAAGTTGGCAGCCTGCATAAAAGACCTATCAAAGATCATAGATGTTACTATGAGGAACCACTGTGTCATAAATAATTGTTCTGAAATCTGCACTCATGGTTAAGCTCACAAAACATGGCACAACTCCATGCATGTACTCGTCTGCCTTCAAGTTACCATTAAGTACAGTGCACACAGCAGACTACTTATGTCACTTCTATGCTTGAATAGTATTTAGCCTTTGGTGTTCGTTTTTGTCAGTGTGTGGTAATTTAATTTGAAAACAGCCTCTTAATGAATATATGTCTTGTAAACACAATGTAAAGCTCTTAAACCTAGATTTTGACACAGGATCCCCCAGAGTCTTGAGATTAAGCCTTTGTTGATACTTTAGTGGCACAAAGTCATTAATTAATTTGTAGTTAATTACATCACCAAAAACCCAGTGACACCCACTTTTGTGCCCCGAGGCCCATTTTGCTTGGTTGTAATCCAGCTTTATGATAAGTACATTCAGAAAACATGGCTGGATTTACTTCAGCGTGAAATGGAGACACACACAGGCCTGGTCATAGCAATATTGTTATTCCTAAAATTCAGCTCACAGTGAATGCTTTAGAAACACACAATTAGCACAGACTAATAGGCTATAGAGCATATTTATTGTGGGGATTAAAATATTAGGTTTAAAGAAATATCTATTGTCAAGGAGGGGAATATCTGCAACAGTCTGTCAGCGTTATTTTCCTATTTCCCCTGCAGCGATCCACGCTTCTGTTTTGATACCCAGAAGTAAGATCAGAGTGGGAGCTCTTTCCATTGATTAGCTATCTCTGCTATACGGCCTGCGTGTGTGGACGTCACACGTTGAGCAGCGCATGGAAGTTCGTCATCGTCGCTTTTGGACCTGCTGGAGCTTTAGAGGTTCTGGTCGGTTCCATTTTTGTTTGGGTTCAAATTGAGACCCTCGGCGTTGGCCTCCGAATCAGTTGTCGATAAACGAGTATCGTGAGGATTTTGTTCATCTTTAGACTAACACCGGAAACCGCTCAGTAAAGCGAAAGTTGAGAGTCGAGATGAGTGTGGAGGCGTACGGGCCGAGCTCCCAGACCCTCACCTTCCTAGACACCGAGGAAGCGGAGTTGCTCGGAGCGGACACACAGGGCTCCGAATACGACTTCACCGACTTTACCCTTCCCAGCCAGACGCAAACTCAAGGCCAGACCCAGAGCCAGCTGGACAACCAGGTCTGATGCTCTCAATTTTACAGGAAGGCACAATAAAGCGCGGTTTACAGTCATTAGCAGCAGTTAGCAAGCTGACACAACGTTGCGTGCTAGCCCGCGATTATTGGATGTAGCCTAACCTAGCTTTGCGTTAGCTAGCTGTTAGCTCGCTGCTAGCTAGCCAGCCCATGAACTAAACTCCCAAAGTGATATTAGTTGTCTTAGCACGTTTGTTTTGAACTGTTCGAAGCAAACCAGACTCATGTGTGTAACTTCAGTGATCAAATGTAAGAGTCAAGACCACTGACAGTCTGACAACTTCCATTTAACTGGCTTTTCCGCGCTGTGTCCCCCTAGCCGTTAGCTGCTAATCGTTAGCATCCAGTTTGTTTGGTAAAGCTTGTGTTGTGCTGCAGGTAAATGGTCCTGATGAAGGTCTTCACAACGGTGGAGTGGATGACTCCGTGGCTAAAGCCAGCCAGCTGTTGGCCGAGCTCAACTTTGAGGAGGATGAAGAAGACACATACTACACCAAAGACCTGCCCGTGCACGCGTGCAGGTACACTGACAGGAGCCACACCATGTTAGGCTGTCAGTTCACTGTTCACGGAGGATGTAATTACAGAACAGTAGTGGGATTTTTATTTATTTGTCTATATGTGTATGGTGATCACACAATGCTCTATTAATAATGCTTATTTTTGTGTCATCCATGCGGTTGCCTACCCCATACAGGCCATAAAGACCCCAAAAGTCATTAATATTAATTATCCTGACTATCAGTTACAACTTTTCTGATAAGTGCAGTATACTGTTAGTTTACTATTTGTACACCTTCAAAATTTACGCATATCCCTATGGAAACACAACACACCAGTATACTATTGGAAGCACAATACTTGCAGATTCTGTTTATCTTAAGTCACTGAACATCCAAAACTTAAATTACTGCTGGGAAAATATCAAGTTTTTGCAATTGACTTTTAGTAATTTAGCTAGAAATAAAAGTTCTGCATGTATTGAGAGAGCTTGATCCCATGAAATTTCAGTTTACTGTTGAATTGTGCAAAATTCTATATATTACAGGTTAGATACAATTTGCTAACCCCTCTGAAACTTAGATAGATAGATAGATAGATAGATAGATAGATACTTTATTCATCCCTAAGGGAACTTCACAGCGCACACACACTTGATATCGTGGGTGTGTGCTTCCTCTGTATTTCAGGTGGTTGTCAGTTTAGCATGGCTGTACTTTTGGCAAGAAAAGGTCCTGTACTCACTCTGTCTAAATACTGCAGTAATTCAGGTGCTGTTTTTGATACCTCATTGTTTTCCAGCTACTGTGGTATCCATGATCCAGCGTGTGTGGTGTACTGCAATACCAGCAAGAAGTGGTTCTGTAATGGACGTGGCAACACATCTGGCAGGTGTGTAGTCTACACATCTTCACCCTATTACCTCACATAGAAGCTTCAGAACATAACCTCACTCAGGTAGACCAATAAACGCAAACACCCCATTTAAAACTTTATATAATAATCAAAACAACAAACACTGCACTGAATGTGGGTTATTCTGCTATTAAATTTTCAAAATGCTTGCCATTAAACATTGGCAGTTATCATCCACATCTCAATCAGCCAGACTTTTGTCACACAGATGATGATGAATGTGTGTGAAGAGAGAATTGTATGTAGTGTATATATATAGACCTTTTCATTGGAGTTGCATTGGTAGGCAACAGTGTGCATCCAAGTTTATGTCCTGTCAGCTGTTGACATTAAAAAGCAATGCAATAGGAAATAAACATTTGTTTGAAACGGAAGTGGTCTGTAATGGCTGTCCTCCTTTGTACTCTGAGTCAGTATGTATTATTGTACAATCTATGAATTGATTTTTGCAGCAGTGCTACCTGGAAAAGTGAATCGAAATGTTTATGATTATTTTCTCAATTCTTGGACTCCTGTTCTCTGACTTCCAGTCACATTGTGAACCACTTGGTGAGAGCCAAATGCAAAGAGGTGACACTGCATAAAGATGGGCCGCTGGGCGAGACGGTGCTGGAGTGTTACAACTGCGGCTGTCGCAATGTCTTCCTCCTGGGCTTTATCCCGGCCAAGGCAGATTCTGTGGTGGTGCTACTTTGCAGGTAAGTGCCAGCAGGGCAGCACTTTGAACATAGGCAGACTAGTGCCTAGGAGTCCAGTATGCTCTGTTGAGAGTGTCCTTGGGGACTGCATGGGACTTCTGCATGCTCAGTGATTATAAGGTACTCTGAAACACAGCTGAAAGCTAAATATACAAATACTTGCATACAGGAAGTTTGTCATGAGGTTTGTTTCTTATCAGTTGTTCAGTTCTCAGCCTGTTACAGCAGATGACTTGTCATACATCCTGTCACTCAGGAAACTGATGTAGAGTCTCTGAAATGTCTGAAAAGGTAGCCAGATCAAAGTTTGTGGCAACAAAACAAAAATTTCCCTCATTATCAGTAGACAATCAAAACTTTGACAGGTTTATGAAGGCAGGTAAATGAATGTAACCCGAATAACCATTTATATTTAAACATAATACAAGTGCTGTTCCAAAACTCCTGTATTGTATATAATCTCAATTAAAGTGACATTAAACATGACAAAATAACCAAATATTATTAAATATTAAATATGTCTTCATGGTGCAGTGTGAATATTATTTGACTTGAAACAGATAGTGATCCCTTATCTGCAAGAGAACATTGTTATACAACAGAGAGACTAAAATATGGATGCAGCTGGACATTTTGGAATCAAAAAACCACTTATCAACACTCTCTGATGCATAAACTATGTGAAAGGGGACGCTGTTTCTGAAGTTGGTCCAACACGTCTTTGGCATGCTTGTACTGCAATTTCTCATTACTTTTGGCCGACATTCACCAATATATCTGTGATAAGCCAGTCAGAAGCGGAGAAGTTTGTTCTAATAAATATCAGGTGCACTCCTTTCGTTCTACAGTCTGGTATATTCTCCTAAAATGGGACTTTTTCTGTCACACCTTGCTCCTCCCTTGCTTAGGGAACACCCTGCTCCTTTCCCCAGTGATCTCTGCTTTGGCAGTTAATTTAACCATTTTTATGGTCACTTATACATACAGCAACAAGTACTGTGAGGAATCAACTTAAGGCAGGAACATAAATAACAATTTTACATTCTCTGCAATAGTTTGTTTACTGTGGAAGTTTCTGTCTGTCTGAACCTCATATCTTCATGCAGGCAGCCCTGTGCTAGCCAGAGTAGCCTGAAGGACATCAACTGGGACAGCTCGCAGTGGCAACCACTGATCCAGGACCGCTGCTTTCTGTCCTGGCTGGTGAAGATCCCATCAGAGCAGGAGCAGCTTCGGGCCCGTCAGATCACTGCCCAGCAGATCAACAAGTTGGAGGAGCTCTGGAAGGTATGGAGCTGACAGGCTGGGAGGCTTTTTCATCAGGCTTGCATGTTTAGAGCAATGTTGTGACCAGAAAGTTGCAACCTTTAAGTGGCAAGCACAGGCTGAAGATTTATGAATGCCATCTACTTACAGGGATTGGTATCCACCTGTGGCATAACAGTTTTTTAAAAAGCATCTGTCATTATTTGTGCAAATTTGTGTGAGGAATAAGAGTTTTTGATATGATGTGTGATGCACTTTGTATTGACCGTTGCATTAACATTGCTTTCTTTCCAAGGACAACCCCAGTGCCACCTTGGAAGACCTGGAGAAACCAGGAGTGGATGAGGAGCCCCAGCATGTGCTGCTGCGCTATGAGGATGCCTACCAGTACCAAAATATCTTTGGCCCTTTGGTCAAACTGGAGGCTGACTATGACAAGAAGCTCAAGGAGTCCCAGGTACCTGAACTTCACCGCTACAGAAACTTTGTGACCCAGACACTTGAATGTCCATGGTCATTTATATGTAGATCAGTTTTCATGTGACATAAAAACTTGCTGGGAGACCCAATAATGCTTTATATAGTTTCCTATTGAGTACATTGAGGATTTTACTGTTATGCTTCAATCACACTGGACATGGCCATGGTGACATGGCCCCTCCTGCCGCTGTGATCCAGACCACATTGAGACATGTTTTTGGTGCGAGGCATCTTGACTCTGTTTTGTACTTTTTTAAATGGCATCTATAGGATTACAGGAATAATGTCACAGTGATGTGACCTTATGCAGTACCTTTTATTGGTTGATTTTATGTTTATGTGCTTTTTTCTATTTTCCCTTTGCAGACACAAGACAATATAACAGTCAGGTGGGACCTGGGGCTGAATAAAAAGCGGATTGCCTATTTCACGCTGCCCAAGACGGATTCAGGTGGTAATTCTCTGAGCTTGACTTCCTCCCAGTGGTTCTGTGGTGCAGATAGAACCCCTCCCCACCCCCCTTCAGTCCTCAGAATTGCACGCAACCTCCCCCAACCCTGCATCTTTTGGTGGCATGTGTGCTTGTGGTTGTTTTTGCTTCTGTTTTTGTAGTGGGGTTATGTGCCATTCTGTACGTGCACGGTACTGTATCATGTGGTTCATGGATAAAATCCATCCTCCTTAGTTTACTAGTGGGTTGTTTTTAGCATAGAAATGGCTCTAACTCATGTTCTGATATCAATCCCAGATATGCGGCTGATGCAAGGTGACGAAATCTGCTTGCGGTACAAGGGAGATCTGGCCCCACTGTGGAAAGGCATCGGCCATGTCATCAAAGTCCCTGACAGTATCCTTCACATTGTTTGCAGTTGCATATGCATCATTCATTGCATTACAGTGTCTCCAAGTCTGGCTGATTACACTGGCTTAGACAACGTAGTCCCACCCACTGCTCCCTACTAGAAAAACTTTGAGGATAATGCTGGATTTCCTTAACCTCCTGTGCTTAAAGACTATGGGGATGAAATTGCCATTGAGTTGCGGAGCAGTGTTGGAGCACCTGTGGAAATCCCCCACAACTTCCAGGTGGACTTTGTGTGGAAGTCCACTTCCTTTGACAGGTAGTCTGAAATTGTACACCCCTTAATTCAGAAAGTGATGGGAACATTTCATTTTACTGCTTTTAAGTCTCCATATTACCCCACAGTGCACAGAACTAAATGTGCAGTGTTTACAGGAGGTAATTTTAGTGTAAAACTGCCATGTTTGTCATTTGTAAAGTAAAGGCTTTGGTGCAAAGTCACTGATACAAATGATACATAAAATTGATAATGGCTCATATGTGTATATGTATATGTGATGCTGCAGGATGCAGAGCGCCCTGAAGACGTTTGCAGTGGACGAGACCTCCGTGTCTGGCTACATTTACCACAAACTGCTGGGCCACGAGGTTGAGGATGTCACCATTAAGTGCCAGCTGCCAAAGCGCTTCACTGCCCAGGGCCTGCCTGACCTCAATCACTCACAGGTCAGACCTCACTGTGATTCTTCTTATTGTTTTGTCATTCATTTTCCTCCTTCCTCTTCAAGAAACGAATGTCACTGCAGGGCTTTTTCCTTATGTGTTGAGTTGTCTCATGTACAAAGATTTATCACATACATCAGTGCATCTATGTACGTCACCTGTTTTTAATAGATTTGAAAAACAAAGGATGCATGTGATGTGAGAAGTAAGGCAAGCTGTTATTTAAGTGAGCCAAACATGTTATTTGTTTTGCTTTTAATGTGGGATTCAGATCTTACATTGTCATTATAGCAAGTGGTTTTAAAAACGATTTGATGTGTGTATTTGCTACAGTTTACCCCAGCTGAGTCCTGTTTCTTTGTTATTTTATGTGCCAGGTGTACGCTGTGAAGACTGTGCTGCAGAGGCCTCTCAGTCTGATCCAGGGTCCTCCTGGCACTGGGAAGACTGTCACTTCTGCCACTATTGTCTATCACCTTTCCCGACAAGGCAATGGGTAAGACCCAAAGACTTTTCTAGTTAGCATACATAAAAGAAACCTGTAATGTGTGTTATAAGTTTTTCTTCTCCAGCAGCTGTATTTTACATAACTGTTCCTGTCCTAACTCTCTCTCTCTGGTGTGTACGTGTGCACATTTGCAGGCCAGTTCTGGTGTGTGCTCCTAGTAACATTGCCGTAGATCAGTTGACTGAGAAGATTGACAAGACTGGACTGAAAGTCGTGAGGCTGTGTGCCAAGAGTCGGGAGGCCATCGAGTCACCAGTATCCTTCCTGGCTCTGCACAACCAGATCAGCAACATGGACAGGTCAGTAGCATGTAGGGAAATTGACTCTGCGCTCAGAAGTAATTGATACTTGATTGCTGCTTTGTACGCACGCCCATTTAAGTAGTTGGCCACACACCAGTAGTTTGGTACTTTGTTATTTTTCACACCTCCATATTCTTCCTCTTCTGTCCCTCAAATTTCACCAAGTTCTCTCACTCTTACTCACTCTCCTCTCAATGTTCCTGGTACTTCTGTAGTACATTGTCGAAGTGACACGAGGCCAGGTGCAGAGGAGAATGAAATCTGAGGTCAAGCATAACAAATGTTTACGCAAACAAGGGCAACCAAATTTGTAAAATGGGTGTCAGCACTCCCTTTTGGCTGGAGTATTAAGTAGCTGAGAATATTGAGTCCTTGTTTCTGTTTAGATCTGAACCTGAAATCTTGCAAACACAAGCAAATTTCTTGTAATGTCAGGAGGCTGCCACCACACGATGAATGTACTTCAGAGTCTCAAGATCAGATGTTTTTTGAGAGCCATGGGGCAAAGATTCTGCGTGAGATGAGAGGGGCAGGCGCATACTGATGTACTAAAAGGAACAGAAAGTTAATTATTGTAATTTGGCCAATTGATTTTGCTATTCTACAATCTGCTTCAAAGTGTGTACTCTTCTAAGAGTAATAATTCAGTTGACGCAGACATGATAATTGTGTTCTGATTCAGTGTGATTTGCACTTCCTAAGGATATCATCATCTGATGTCCATTGTGAATAAATGTCTTCTGCACAACCCCACTCACAAGTTATAGGAACTATAATTAACTAGTACGTGTTCTCTGTAGTCACCCTGATGTGTCTTTGTGTCCCAAGCATGCCAGAGCTTCAGAAACTACAGCAGCTGAAGGATGAGACTGGTGAGCTGTCGTCTGCTGATGAGAAACGTTACAGGGCTTTGAAACGCACTGCTGAGAGGGAGCTGCTAATGGTGAGGAGAAGTTTCAAAGTGTAAAACAAAAATAGCTCAAGGTTGATACCCAAGAGTTTTCACAGTAAACGATTTCCACGAGTGTTTTGATAACCAGGAAGCTTGTTGCTTATCTAAATTTTAATTTCTTTTGGTCTTGTTCTCATTGGTTGGCACTACTTTTTGTAGAGAAGAGACCTGTGTTAGTAACCAGGATGATAATTTCTCACCATAATCACAGTACAAGACCCCCTTGTTTTTCACTGTAGCTTGACTACAGTAGCTCCCTTTTTTCCATGTGAGGATTGAAAATTATCTTTATCTATGTATCTATTTTTGTCCAGAATGCTGATGTTATCTGTTGTACCTGCGTTGGGGCTGGTGATCCTCGTCTGGCCAAGATGCAGTTCCGCTCCATCCTGATTGATGAGAGCACTCAGGCCACTGAGCCAGAGTGTATGGTGCCTGTGGTGCTGGGAGCCAAACAGGTACATAAACATCCATCCATCCATACATACATACATTCAGCTAAATAGCAACTGAACTCCATCCCTGCAGCTGGGAATACACTATGTAATAAAACAATGTTGCCCAGCACTAATGTGAGCCCCCCAAAAGGTTTCATTTTGTCAACATTTACTGGAATTTATAATCAACATGTCAAGTAAGTTTTTGTTATCTCAACAACATGAATTGTGTGTGTTGGCAAAATTATTTGTTCTGAACATCCAACAACAAAAACTTTTTACATTATGCTGTTATGTTAACCCAATTACTCATCTTCCTCCTCCCAGCTCATTCTTGTGGGTGATCACTGCCAGTTGGGTCCTGTGGTAATGTGTAAGAAGGCAGCCAAGGCAGGTCTGTCCCAGTCCCTGTTTGAACGCTTGGTGGTTCTAGGGATCCGGCCAATCCGCCTGCAGGTCCAGTACCGCATGCACCCGGCTCTCAGTGCCTTCCCCTCCAACATCTTCTATGAGGGCTCCCTTCAGAATGGCGTCACTGCAGGTTTGTAGCAGTTCATTATGTGGTTTGATGGAGGGAGAAATTAATTTTCACTGTAGCTGGTACATTAGTGGGTAAAAGGATCTGCAAATGCTTTCAAGACTGTAAGTATAATGAAGTCTTGTTGCTCTCCCCAGCTGACCGCATCAAGAAAGGCTTTGACTTCCAGTGGCCTCAGCCGGACAAGCCCATGTTCTTCTATGTGACTCAGGGTCAGGAGGAGATCGCAAGTTCTGGAACCTCCTACCTTAACAGGTGACATCGCAGAATGTCCTTCATTACTTTGTGTAATTTACCTCAACGCTCTAAATAATTCATAATACACAAGCATCAATTCAGTGGTTGGGAAAGGGTAAGCTCACACTAGGGGGATGCCCTCCCACAGCCTTCACATTAACACCAGTGTGGCAGGTTGAAATAGTTGTTTTATATTAATGGCAGAGAAAGCCTTCCCCTTGTCAACCTAGTCAACAGGAATGCCAGGGTCACATTCATAAAACACTGAAAGGGGATTTCCTTTAAATCAGGCTCATAAGTTCTTAAAAATAATCAAATTCTTTTCATAAGTGGACCTCCTTGGTTAGTCATTTTAAACTGTGTGCAAAGTTTCATTTTGAAGCCACCATTAGTCTCCACCCATTAACTTCACATGTAACTTTCCCAGTACTGAGCAGTACAGTACTTAACTGATGCTGATGTCTTTAAGGACGGAGGCTGCCAACGTAGAGAAGATCACCACCAGGCTGCTGAAGGCCGGGGCCAAACCTGACCAGATCGGCATCATCACCCCATACGAGGGTCAGCGTTCCTACCTGGTCCAGTACATGCAGTTCAGCGGCTCCCTGCACACCAAACTCTATCAGGTAACTCACAGATGCATACAGAGATGTAGCTTAATTTCATCTTTGGCACAACTTTTTAATTGATAATTTTAAGCTCAAGTAGATTCAAAATTGCGCTAACTAAGCGAAGAGTTGAATACATTTTAAATCTCAGTTATCATTACTGAGGTTACTCTCTGATATTGTACAAAATCTGCTCCTCCTTTTCATACTACTTATACTCCCCCTCATCCTGCTCTTGTCCTGTCCCATTGCAGCAAGTGGAAATTGCCAGTGTAGACGCCTTCCAGGGCAGAGAGAAGGACTTCATCATCCTGTCTTGCGTTCGTGCCAATGAGCACCAGGGCATCGGCTTCCTGAATGACCCACGTCGCCTGAACGTGGCGCTGACCAGAGCAAAGTAAAAACCTCACTACAACTGTTCAGACATCACAGTGGATGCAAATCAGATACTGTTGACAGCTAGACAGCTTTTTAACTTTTCATGGTGACATGTTGTAAAATGGACTGAATTTAGATGAGACACGTCCTCTATTGATTGTATGTGGATGTGTGTAGTGGGACTATTCAGACCGATGAACAATGCAAACAAAAGTGATTTCAGTGATTTACAAAAAAGTGATTTCAGTACAGAATTTCCACCTCGTCCCTGAGCAGCAGTCTTGTGTTTATTGTTAATTAAGGTACGGTGTGATCATTGTGGGGAACCCCAAGGCCCTCTCCAAGCAGCCGCTGTGGAACAACCTGCTGAATAACTACAAGGAGCAGAAAGTCCTCGTGGAGGGACCCCTCAACAACCTGAGGGAGAGTCTCATGCAGTTCAGCAAGCCCCGCAAACTGGTCAACACCATCAACCCTGTGAGTACATCATATAACAAATGATGTGCAAAAGTGCCAAAACTGCACTGGTTTGGTGTTCTCAGGTGTGAATATTTTCTTGCTTTCTTTGTGCTCTGACAGTAAATTGAATGTTTTTGTGTTTCGGACTAGCAGCAGTATGTAACTGTGCAAAAATCTGATTGTCTGGTCTTTTCCAGGGGGGACGTTTTATGAGCACTGCAATGTACGATGCCCGTGAGGCCCTCATCCCTGGCTCCGCCTATGACCGCAGCAGTGCTGGTATTTATTTCATATATATTTTAAGTCTTGTGGGATGACTCAGGATAATAACCTATGACAAACCTTCTTCTTTGTTTTACCATCTAGGCTACATGACAGTACAGCAAAACAAAAAGCTAAATAAAGCCGTGACCCTTGTTCTGTGTTGTCTTTCAGCCGGACGTCCGTCCAACATGTACTTTCAAACTCATGACCAAATTGGAATGATTGGGGCAGGCCCTGGTCACATGGCCGCTATGAATATTCCCATACCTTTCAACCTGGTGATGCCACCAATGCCTCCGCCCAATTACCTGGGTCAGACCAACGGCCCTGCTGCAGGTACAGTACAGAGCTGAGATAGTCCACTGAACCACAATATAAACTCAAAATGATCAAACATGTCAGTTTGTAAAAAAAGGAATCAAATACTGCTGCAGGGGGAGTATCCCATAATGCACAGTTGATCAGGTAGGGAGACAGATGTTAACAGCTGATAACCAACAGGAAAAAGAGCTGACTATCCTCGAGGCAAGTTACAGGGACTGAACTCACACCCTGCCTTTATCGTCCATCAGCTGTAATACCCGGCTTATCCCAACCTTCACTTAGTGTGGATTTTCTCACATCTAGTGTTGTTATTATTATTTGTATTATTATGACCTTAGAACGATGGTTGGTCATCATGCTTGTTTTGACTGTGGCCCTGATCTTTTTCATCAAGGTCGTGGAGCTATGAAGGGTAAGCCTGGGCGTGGCGGGCGGCAGAGGGTCCGTGGCTCTGGAAACCAGGGTGCCAGTCAGGGTAATGGACCAAACAGCCAGGCCAGCCAGGATGGGGCCTCCCAGTCCTTTTCCCAGGGGCCACTGACACAGGGCTACATCTCTATGAGCCAGCCCTCTCAGATGAGCCAGCCTGGCCTCTCTCAGCCAGAGCTGTCCCAGGTAACACATCACTGTCACTCTGAGAGAAGATTTATCAAGTCAAATAGACTTGTAATACAGCATAGAGTGTTTTTCCAGCCTCTTTTGGAGAAGTATGTTGTATTGAATTGAATTTGATGTTGAGTGTAGTTTATTTACACTGGTCATATTGTTCATTATTTTAATTGAGCAAATCCAGAAAAAATAAAGGAGCAATAGTATAATGTCTTCTGGCATATTACTCACTGATTAAGGCCAAAAATGTGTCTGTAATGATGTTTTTGTCCTCCTGCTCTTCAGGACAGCTACCTGGGCGATGAGTTCAAGTCCCAAATCGATGTGGCTTTGTCCCAGGACTCAACTTACCAGGGTGAACGTGCATACCAGCATGGTGGGGTAACTGGACTGTCACAGTACTAGAGTGTAAGTACATGAAACAGCTACAGTGAAAAGGTTAGGGAAGTAGAGCAGTCGTGTTTCCTTACTGAAACAAATGTCACTCTTTTTTTTGACGGATTGTGTGCAGGGCCACTGGCTCCCGTTCTATCTAAATGATTGTTATTTTATTTTATATGCCTAAGCTTATGAAAAGTTGGAATGTGTCCAGCCTTTTCAAGCTTCTGAGAATTTACATATTAGATGAGTTTTGTTGTTTTCTAGCCTCCATAGAAATGATCTATGAGTGTCACCTGCACTTTGTGAGGTCTTTGTCCTGCAACTAACGTGAAATTAGCTGTCCTGGATGAGCGTGACTTTGTGACGTTGTCTTTGAAGTGATTCTGAGATTCATAAACTTTTAACAACAACAGGCAGTATTCTCTTTGAGGTCAAAAAAATGTTGCTTGTTAAATTATTGTGTGGTGGACGAAAGGTCATAGACCTGTTTTTGTGTCTTGCAGGTCACTTGAAGAAGGGAGCTAGGCTTCAGCTGAGCTTAGTTCATCAGCTTTTTAATCTGGGAAATAATAAAAACATAAAATGGATACCTGTTTTCCTCTGCTACAACCGAAGCACCACTGAGTGAAAGCGACGGGATAGCGAAACCAAACCAATGACCAGCGAGAGAAGTGAGAGGGTAGAAGACGAGAGCACGAACAGACAGGCAGGGAGATGGCAAGAGAGGCCAAGTGAACAAGCAAGAGGCAGGGGCCGATGTCCGTGCGAAGTGAAGGAGGGAAGTCGGCAGCGTGTGGTCGAGCTGCTGCTGCTGAGGGAAACAGAGGGGAGGTCTCATGGGAATCCAAATGAGGCTCAACTCCCACCTTTACAATCCCGCCAACCCCTTAAACCCGCAGCCTCCAGGAAAGGAAGGAACGCTCTCTTCAGATGGGGATCGAAGCTTTCCAGCTGAATTTGAAGAACTTGTTCTCCGAACTTGCAGCGGACATGATTACAGAAAGCCATCGCGCAGGCAACACAAAATCGCCACTCTAAAAGTTGGTTGGTTGCTCAACCTGTATCTTTTGAATTTGGTTTGTCATGGGAGGAGAGCAGCAACAACAATCTTCTATTGGGCCCAAAAACCTCAGCAGCCTCTGAAGGAAACGGCAGTCGACGCACCCTCTGAGAGGAAATGAAAACACGGTTTCTGTGCTTGAGTCTGAGATTTAAGAGCCTTGAATTGAAATACCGTTCATTTGCCTTGAGAACCACTGGCTCACTCACGAGGTCTTCGATTGGGTGGTTTCGACCACACATCAGCGGTGGAGTGGCACGGGGATTTCAGACAGTTTTTTCAAGGCATGACGCGCGAATCCCACCGATATCGCGACCATCATGGGACAGTTTTTCTTCTCTGAAGTACCTTTCTTATCACAGAGCACAATATTGCAAAAAAGAAAAAAAAAAAAAAAGTCATTGAAACTATCAAACATGACCAGCATTGAATCTTCAACTCAATGTCATTTGATGTTTCAGCGAAGGCTTTTCCTTATTTTAATCTTTTGAAAGCAGGGGTTGTTGATGTCCCACTGTGCTTCATGACCAGATGTCTTTTTTTAAACACTCTGTGCATGCTTAGATTGGCAAACGCTTGAATGCTTTGCATCGATTGATTCCTCAGGGGATTGTGGACTGTCCACACTCATCACACAAATCCCTGCTCGAGGAGAAAGAAACCAAACAAAAGGGGGATCGAAGGATGATAGTAGTCGAGGCTTACAGGCGATAGTGGCAATCAATCCACCACAGGCAAGGAGTAGAAAAGGAAGGTGGCTGAGGGAGAGAAGGATATGAGAGTTTCCACATCTGGAAAAATGAGTTCAGGTCATTGCCAGCGGTTAAGAACAAATTTGAGGGAAGCGTGGCGTTAGGACTGTTCAGTCCCAATAGGTGACCACACATGAGATGTAGTTGTAAACCCACAGCATTTTGATTTTGTGAATAATGTTCACATGATAAGCAATATAGCCAGGCTGGCAGCCATATTGCTAAGCCACTCAAATCTAAATATAATTAAGGGTTAAAAAAATGAAGACTTTCACAAAGAAACTATGTCTAAAATCTCAGTTTAACCCTTAACTTAAAAATCAGTGTAATCATAAAATGTCTTCAGGTCTAGTGTATTACAATACATTGACACTTTACCAAACCCCGGTTACACACAGTGGAACTGCCATCAGTGCTGATTAGATGATGGCGTGGAGATAAATGAACCGCGAATAAGAAACGTGAATCAGTGCCTATAACCAATCACCTTCAGATAAACAGCTGCAGCACAAGCATGAATGTAGTTACAATCAAACTACCAGCATAAAAAACCTTCCAGACACCAGAGGGCTCAAGAAACCCACAAAAAGGACTTGTATTTTATTACTATTCTTTTTTTAATAAAATCAGGCCAGGTCATGATGAGGTCACAGAGGTTAGCAGCTGGGTTGTTTCTCGAGGGACGGGCGGATGAAAAAAGCCACCTTCCTTCTCTGTGGAGTCAAACAAACGAAGGCTGGTAGAATTTCTTTTCCCTTCTGTGGACTTTTCATTTGTGCAGAGCTGTTTTGGCTGCATTATTTATTCCTTGCAGTTCCTCTTGAGATTTCCGTGGATCCTGAACCCTTTTCCTGGAGAACTGTGTGAACCTGAACCTTGAGTTGATCCAAACTTTGCTTTTCGTCACATGATTTGCTGCTTTGTGTGTCATTTCTGTTCAGTCGGGTGTTATTTAGCCATTTCGTGTAGTTTTACTCAAATCTGTTTTTGTAGCAACTTGCTGACAAGACGAATGAGGCGGACGCCGTTTCCTTTCTTCATTAATTTTGTATCTTCTCCTCAGACTGTCCGAGGGATTGTAGTTTTTTAACTCTTCCAGGAAAGACGCTTTCTGAACTCGGAAAGAATGTACTTCACCATCGTTTCTCATTTCAGCAGTCATGTGACAATCATGTTGCGAGTAGATGTTGCCATGTTTGACTTGTTCTGTTTCATTGACATTGTGCTAATTTTCATTTGTGCAATGGATTAGTTTCATATATCAACCCGCTCCACCGAAAGCCTAACATGTTATAGCTTTAAGAACCTGCTGCCGTAATATTATTGTATTGCTTTGGTGTTTTTTCCATCTTCTGAGCCACATTGACTTCCTACACGTGCAGTGATCATTGAAGAGTGATTCAGTTGTAGATTAGTTCTTTAAAACATTTGCATCCAAACCTTTGATTCTCTACGTCACCAGGCAGATGAAATAAATGGACTAGAGAGCTAAATGTGATGTAAATACCTGTTTGAAACGATGAGTCTTATTTGCAGTGACGTTTCATCACAACATGGTGGTTCCTCATGAACTGAATCAATAAAGGCTGTCAACTTGAGTTGTTTTTATGGTATGAAATTCAGATTTATTGCAGATGCTCACAAATATGGAAATATTACTCTTGTCGTATATACATGGGCCACGGCAGTTTTCAGGCTGTAGCCTGTGCCGCCTTGTTCTTTTTCATGTGTTTCCTCTTCATCGCTTTCTTTTTCAGCTGTCCGTGCTTCTGTCTCTGAATGCTCTCCTGGATCTTCTGCTTGAATTTCTTCTTCTGGCTCCTGATCTTCTCCAGCTCGGCCCTCCTCTTAGCCTCCAGGTCTGGATCCTGAAAGAGCAGATTGATCACAAATCAACAACAGGCCATTTTAAATCATCCTAGCTGGTTCCAAAACATGCACAGCAGGGCAGGAAGCCTCTCAGATCAGAGGTATTAAACCATTTTCATTTTTCTACATTGGGCGCTTTTACAGATGATAGTTTGAGGTTTCAGTCTGTAAAGAGAAGAATTCATTCCTTCTTTGAGGTACTGATGAAGAAATCAGATGTAGAAGGTGATTCAGACGTCTGGAGCCAGCGTGACAGGAGCCCTGCTGACTTCAATCTCACATTGACTAAAGAAGCAGATGAATTTCAGGTAAGTCTGTTTTTTTTTTTGTTTTTTTTTTACAAGTCTTTCATTTCCCCCCTGGGGGTTCGGAAAGAACCATTTACTGCTGATTGTTGGGAAAACAAAGTCCTCATTTGAGTTGAATTTCTAAGAGATTCTTGGTTTATAGAGAAATTTCTGTTCCAGGTAAACCCCAGTAAATCATTCATTTCTAATCAATTTATCATATGTTAGGTTTTATGTATCCTATAGACAAATTTTCACATTTTTGTGTGTTCCGCTGACCTGCTGTGCACTGACTTCAATACTCAGGGTTGTTTTTCCTAGCAAAGCATTGGAATAACCCAGCATACTTCTTTCCAAAAACCAGCATAAATTTACAGTCACATTGGTTTTGCTCGGGTAAATTACAGGAACCTATAAAATAAACTGAACTCGATCTTTTCTTGATTCGTCTTGGTCGTGTTCACACTTTAAACTTGACTAACAGTAACTAAAAGAAAATTCTAAAAATGAACTTACCTTCCCCTCCAAGATCAGCTGTTTCCTCTTGTTGATCTCCTTTTTCTCATCAAAGTCTGTCGACTCAAGTCTCTACAGTGCAGAGAAGTTTACCATCAAACATTAAAAATCGTTTTAATGAGAAAATCAAGGAGACCATTTACTGTCCAAAACAAATGGTGTCCAGTCTGAACATTATGAATTCTAATGTCATTGAGTCACAGAAAAGAAAATGTTTTTCAGGCACAGTTTCAAATTCTTTAACAACTCCCATCATGAATATCCCAAAAAGATTCAAATAACACTAACAGTAGTGCACTGCACAGAAAACAAAGGAAAGAGGCACTCGTACTATTTCACACTCCCGTCTGGTCACGTTGACCTGAGTGAGGATCTTCAGCACTTCCTTCTCCTCCACAGGATATTCCTTCAGCTTCATCTCTGTAGAAACACGACACACCAGCTTACTTTTACACACACTGCAGACGATAAACTGAGACCCTTTCCAGCTTCTTGGGGCCCCTGCTTTTGCACGTATGAGGAGCTACTTGGCAGGCTGGCTGGAAACTTGAGCTCCAAAGATGCACACAAAGGAAACACCAGTGGACATTTCCTCATGTAGTAACTTTAATTCAGTTTTTATAACCAAGTAACTTACGAGTCTGCTCTTCGATGGAGTGGACCAGGTGGATGTCGTACTGTGTCACCAGTGTGATGGACACACCATTCCTCCCTGCAGAGGAAAAAAACCTCGTCATGTTTGAGCTGCGTTTATTTTAGCCGTCGATGATCCACAGTGAGATGTCACTCACGGGGGATGCTGGTGGTAAGAAGTTTTTTAAGTGTACCTGCTCTTGCTGTTCGTCCAACTCTGTGGATGTAGATCTTGGGAAGGCCGGGGGTGTTATGATTGATGACGACCTGGACGGTTGGAATATCCAAACCCCTGTCAAAGACCAGGAAGGATGTCAAAACAAGGAGCTGTTCTCCCGTCTACAGCCGTCTGTGTTAAATCTCTCAGTCAGAAACTTTCAGACGAATTGACGGCTGATTTTGTTAAAGACTTACTAAACTTACAACCCCCCCCCACCGTCATTCCTGAGACATGCAGCGGCTCAGTGGAGCTTCTTACCTGGCAGCCACGTCTGTTGCAATCAGGATTTTGTACACGCTGGCCTTGAACTTGGCGAGGTTTGCGAATCGTTGTTTCTGGAGAAGATAAAAAGCAGTCGTCCATTCTGCAGGCCCATTCATCCGGTTTAATCTGCTTTAATCCCTCACACTGACAGGTTCTGTATTATCACAAGGGCTTTGTGCTCACTGTACGTTTCTGTCTTTGTCCCTCTAACGAGACGAATATGATTTCCACATCCAACACGAGCTCATCGAGGAACGTGAGGACTGCTGATAAGGGACACGTCATCATGCTCTCACCTTTCTCTCTCATAAAGCAGTCACATTCTTTGTGTGCACAAACTTAATTGACCAGTAAAACGGACACAGACTATTCTTCAGCTGTCGTTCACCAACATGGTGGCAGCTCCCTTCTCAGACGTCCTTCTGCAGGATGACGTTACTGACGTGCTGATGTGATGTGTGTTAGTCTCACCTGTTTCATCATGGAGTGCAGGGAGATGGTGGGAAAGTTAAACGCCTGCAGCATCATGGTGAGGACTTGGCAGTTCCTGAGAAAGAATTTAGAAACAATTTATTCTATGTAATTAATGTGCTTTATTCATGTGAACCACACCAAATGGAGACCTCTGGCTATTGTGTACGGTATGCTATTTTGGCCATCCATTACATCACAAATCACAATTCAATTCACTACAACCACAGCCTCAAAAATCACCATGGAGCTGAATCAACACCAACCCAAATATGAACATGAAGAGTTTCATAAATGCTACAAGGTTTCCTTCAGAAAGCCACAAACACATCAGGGTCAGTGGTCACTTCTGGGCTTCTTACTTGCACGTGTTGGTGAAGATGATGATGGACCAGTCGTCGTGGTTGTCAGTAAATGTCTGGATCAGGTGGACCAGGTAGGCGTCCTTCACCTTCTCTGGAGTGAGGATGTACCTCTGGTCCAGCTCCTCCACCGTTCGTGTCCTGGGAACAACAATAATGTGATATTTCACTGTTCCCTCCACATTTTCTGCTGCCAGAGAGGTCAGAGCACAGAGCAGCAACCCTGGAGCTGGTGTGGATTCGGGCCAAGATCCACAGCACGTTTGTGCAAGGAGGATTTGAACTTTACTTCAGCTTCTGTAACGATCAAATCGGAATATAACGCAGCAGAGGACGAGTGGAAATCTGCTCGACAGTGTTCAAAAGCCTGCGTGCTGCAGTCATGCTCAGCTAAATGAAAATTAGAGGTAATTGTAAAACCCACAAAAGCCATAAATACTCATCTAACAGGAGATGCAAACATGTAAAGATGAAAACAGGGAATGAACGACTGCAGTCACTGAAGCGCATCACATCACGAGATAAAGGGCAACACTTCAAGTCTGCGGTCACTGGCATTACATTTCCTGTTCCACATCACAGCCGTCTTTGAATGCATCTGCATGAGTTTGCGGCTGCTCTCTGGAAATATCTGAACCCTGCAAGCAATCTGAGCGTTAATAAATCCAGCAGAATGCTCGTTCAACCACGCTTAACGTTCCTGCTCCCACGATGTGCGCGGCTCTCCCTTACATTCAAAAGCATTTGTGCGAGAGATGCACATCAGCGATTAGTTGCACCTCAGATCAGATGAGAGGCAAACTGATGCACGAGGCTGGTGCTCCTGGTTTACGCATGACACGCAAGGTTTCTCACACAGAATGCATCTGAAACGAGGCACAAAAACTTTAAGAAATCTGGCCCTGAGTGTTCTCTTCCACCTCGAAACAAGCAGGTCGATACCTACAAATACACCAAATACTCCTCTGCACACACAGTATAACACTGTGTTGTCTTTCTTCTCCTTCACTGAGGATTTGCTAAATATTTCTGTAAAGAGCAGCATGTTACTCACTCTGACTTGCTCTCCCAGAAGAAAGGTTTGTTCATGGCGATGTTCTTCAGCTCCTGCAGGGTGTCAGTGAGTGTGGCGCTGAACAGCAGCGTCTGTCGTTTAGACGGTAACGTCCCCATGATCGTCTCCAGGTCTGTGGTGAAGTCAGTGCAACCCTGCTCCAACAGCCGGTCCGCCTCGTCCATAATCTGACGAAAAAACGAAACCACAGACTGTATTATTCTGTTGATCTAATTATTCTTTGACCTTCAAACATTACTAGTTTCCTCATGTTCAAATCTAAAACATAACTGTTTTTCCGAGAGTCTACAGACATTCAAGGACCTGCACAAATCCCGCCAACTGAGCAGGATGTTGTTAAGACGGGTCTAAACTCAGTCCTAACATAGCCAAACAGATCTTACATGAATCGAGAGCTACAGCCTGGAGAAGGCTTTGAGAACTTGTCTAAGTCAAAGTTCGAGGGCCTTCCTGAACTCACCAGAAACTGGATCTTGCTCATGCTGAATGTGTTGGAGCTGCGAATGTGATCTGCCAGCCGGCCCGGTGTCGCTACGACCACATGTGGCTGGTTGGACAGCTCCAGGGCCTGGCTCACCATGTCTGTCAGTAACACAACAGTGACGATGTCAGCACGGAGGAGAGGCTCTGAAAGAATTTAACAGTAACTGGCAGGAGGGTTTCATTGAGTTTCTGCAGCAGTGGAAAAACAAGCCTTCACAATAAGAGCAGTTCACACAACAGAGGTATGGCTACACGAGATCACTGACATAAAATCTGATCTGTCACTGTGACCTGAGGGATATCTGCTGCTGAGGTTCAATTTAAGTTTTATAGTTTGTATCTTCCACTGAACGAACAGACAGAAACACTGCATGCAGTGATGCACTGTACACAGTTACCCATTCCACCGACGATGATGCAGTCTCTCAGGCCCAGAGGCTTTCCCAGGACTCGAAACTGCTCTGCAATCTGATAGGCCAGCTCCCTGCATGCCATCACACACACACCATCATCAGTTGGGAATATGGGATACTTTAAAACATATTTCTAGATATACACAGATATATAGAGTATGGTACACGTGCACTTATAGATGTGGAAGAAATGCAATTCCAAATCCTATAACTGTACGGTAAAGTCATCAATAAAAATCCTAAATGAACATTCAGTGGTTTGGAATAAGACTCTTTGTATATCTTTCTTTTTATAGGATTATTCAGGATCTGAGGCTTATATGTAACTGACACACCAAGGATGTGAAAATGAGGGTTGTTGTGCTTTTATTTTGAAGGACTCGCAACGTCTCCCTTACTACAAATGTTTTAGATCATTAAAACATTAACTCTTAACTCACTCCATTGTGTCATTTCCAGATATTACCTTTGACAAGACCAGAAGAACCATCCAATAATCAACTAAATACATGAAGAAGCTTACATTAATTAACAGCTGCTTTCTAAACCAGTGTTTTGATGTGCATTTCTTTCTATAAAACCTACATTAAAACATGTATTTGGACCCATTTATGGATGTTTTTTGTTGTTGTTGTTTTTTTCATGAATGGATCTTCCAGCTCTCTGACACTACGCAGCACTGACCTGGTAGGAGTGAGCACCAAACAGAAGATGCCATATGGGTCCTCTGACAGTTTCTGCAGCACTGGCAGCACAAATGCTGCCGTCTTCCCACTTCCAGTCTTAGCACAGCCCAAACAGTCCCGGCCTGCAACACACACACACACACACACACACACACACACACCTTCATTCACCTGCTCTGAGATGTGACTTATCGACCTACATGTCATGTGGTGACTACAGAGGATCACACTTAATGTACTATAACGCTTTCTTCATCCAGTGAAACTAACAGCCGATCAGTACGTTTAATGTAGGCGCTGAAAACAATCTTGTTTGCTAATCTGGAGCACGTAAGTTCTTGTCTTCGACGTTGCTCAAAAGCACTAAATTGATAGATTTTTCAATGGAGATCTGCAATGCTCGTCGCTACTGTTGACTCGGTCGTTCAGAGGCAGTCATGTAGATATTTACTCTTCAGGTAGATAGCTGATATGTTTTCAACCTGTAGATTTAAGAGACGCTGTCTTACCTTGTAGTATCGCTGGCATGCAGTTTTCCTGGACAGGAGTAGGTTTATTGATCCCCAGCTGTTTACACTGTTGAACCAGCCAGTCTGAGAGACCCAGGGACGAAAAGTCAGCCATTTCGGATTAAAATCGTTCTCTCAGGTCGGATAACGACTTCTGTTCACTCCATTTTACGAAAGAACTGCTGAAATACTTTGTTTTAATGTAGAGTACAACATCCTCGTGTGTCACAATTGTCGCTACGTGATTACGTACAAATTCACGTGTCTACTTCTTCTTCGTCTTCTTCAGGTTACTGCAGACCGGATGCAGGGTCGGAGTGTCGCTGCCCTCTACTGGTCAAATGTCGGCATTATTAAAAAACGAATCAGGAAAATGATGGAATATCCAACCAGGTTTGTTCTGATGCCGGCCGTTTTAATCATGATTAATATATTTTTAGTCCTGGGGACATTTAAAACATTATTTGAACAAAAATCTACATTTACTTTGGTGACATATTTTGATGGCTGCTAACAAAAATGCTGACCTTTATTGATAAGCCAGTGAACATTTCCCTCACAGGTGTTTAGAGCCCTAACACCTCATTTGTAAACATTTAGTAAACTCACAAGTCTTTTTTCTATAGTTGACCCTTTAGCGGGGCAAAAATGAGCTATGGTCCTCCTATTGACAACCCCACCACCATGTTTTTGTTTATGTATTCTGCACCTTCAAGCACACACAAACAGATTAATATAGGAATATGCACCATGTGAGCACAATGTATACTAATAACTAGTTTCGCAGGACAGTGTCGCAGGATTTGTTAATAATACAGGATCTGTACACGCTTGTGGTTTCAGCTGGTGTTGTAATTTAGTAGTGCATATTCATAAACAACTTTGTATTGAATCAAATGACCACAAACCATTCTAGGAGTATAGCTTCTGGGACTCCTGCCAGCTTTCTCTAGTCGGTAATCCAGCCTCGTTCAGCGTTGTGGAATCTCGAGGGTCACATGTTTTGGTGTAACACCAAGCACCCTAACAAACCCAGACACTCCTGCCTATCTGAATCAGCCAAACTGTCAACACTTACGGAGTTCTCAAGATCTGATCCGGCTTCGCTTTCTCCACCCTTCAATGCTACAGCACTATTTTCCCATGTGGTATAGAACCACAGATGCACAAAAACCTGGCACAAATATCCTACAAATTATATTCATTTATTATCTTAATATAATTTCAGTGTGAGTATTCCTTTTCTGCTGTGGGCCTTAATTTTGCCTTGTCAAATTTTATATTTGCCTGAAAATGTCAGTGATCTTTATTCAGTAATTACCAGAAGGTGGCTCATGGTTTACAGCCTCCTCTACGTCTCCTGCTGGTCTGACTGGATTTTGTTCCAGAACTAATCAGTCTTTACTGGCGGTCTGTGCTTTCCTGCTGCTCACCCTCTGATTTTTATGAAGCTGATTTTGCTGTGTTGGTTTGATGTTTGAGAGTTCAGAGGATCAGATTCACAAGTTTTGAAACCCCAGAAGAAGATCATCAACACACAAACATGTGGTTGTGAAAAGGACAAATGCTGTTTTTATGTTAATAAAGTCCAGACAATGAGAATAACTGCTCGTTGAAGACAGCATTTAAACTTGAATTCTCTGTCTAGACTTTTATTTCTAGTGCAGATGATGCCTCATTTGTCCCATCATGCCAGTCTCTGTCTTTCTGTCGTACCTGCCACAGTGAGTGTGAGGAAGACACCATGAGTTTGATTCAGCCGCTGCTTGACTGAAGGAGAGAAATCTTCAACAACAAGACCCATCTGTGTGCGCACACTGGGCTGCCAGAGATGATTAATGCCCTGTGTGTTAAAGGCAGAGGCCTGGAGGTTCAGCTCTATCCTGCCCAATCTGTCCAGCTGTGCTGCAAACTGCCTCAGATCAGCTGAGTAGTGTCTTATAATGAACACGAGGGTTGTTTGCATGTAAGGCAGAGATCTGGTGCTCCCTGTTGCCTCCCTGCAGCACAGAGGAGCAGTCAGCTGCATCGCTGTAAAAGGCCACTGAGCAGCACGATTAGTGCACAGGAGCTGCTCCCATCACTCTTCCGCTACATTTGATGCTCTGCTCTCCCGTGTTCAGCCCATATTCATGCAAATAAATGATTTATTTTAAACCAGTGGTGACAAACCAACGCCTGTGTGTCACAGTAATGATTTTCACAAGTTTCATGAGGACAGCTGTGACATGTGATTTGTTCAGGACCCCACTCTCCTTGGACAAGGACATCAGATGTTGTTCCTGGACTCTGCTGAAGCCACTCTCTCAGTTGGGGTCACAGGATCTAATGCTCCCATGACCACCAGGACTTTGGGCTTCACCTTCCACATCTGTTCCAGGTGTCCATGCAGGCCCTGGTTCTTCTTGATCATCTTGTGCTCCTGCTGTCTGATGTTACTGTCAGCTGACATTGCCACATCCATCACAACTGCACCTTCTCCTCCTTGTCAACCACCTCAATGTGACTGAACAGACCCCTAAATGCTACACACAAGTCTACCTCGAACCAGGGACCAGCACATACTGATGGGAAGTGGGCTACTGGAACAAGAAACACAAGGACAAGGATAGAATAGAACACATGGATAGAATATCTTAATGTTTTCTATTAATGCACAATATCCAAGGAGGACTTACTGTAAGTGTAGTGCAGTGAGTTTAATGAGTTTATATTTTTCCAGTGCCACCAGCATCAAGATATTTAACATTTCCATGTGATTGTATTCATCATAGTGTTTGATAGGCTTTCCATATAGCTTCTCATTAAGATCTTTATACTGAATTCTGATTCAATGTGAGATCAACACAGTGGGCGCAGGATTGTTGCTCCAACAGATTATTTGCTGAAGTTTTTTTTTTTTTTTTTTGTAAACAGCCATTTAACTTCTGTTCTTCCACCGGTAATTTCAGATGTTTCAAGCTTTAATTACGCTTTCAGGGCTGTCCGCAGGCCACACACCGGCATATATTACATTCTGCATTCTGACATTTTAAGTGGGAGGTGGGGGGGCTGGCTTGTGATTTGCAGTGTGGCCGTCAGATGGCGCTGAAGAGGCTCCACGGTCCCACCGAGGGAGTTGAATGGGATCCCTGTGTGATATGGCACAGAGGCGGGAGGGGAGCGCAGCACAAGTCCTGGAAGAGGTTTGAGCCAAAAGCACTCTGCTGTCCGACTTTCGTCGACATTCCTCCGTCTGTCCGGCCCGCAGAGCTGGACCAAACGGGTGACGGTGCGTAATTGCGCACAGGGACGGCAGATCCGCGCTGTTGCTCGCCGTGGTAACCCGCCGCGGACAAAGGAAGGCAGACAGCCTGGAGTACAACTGACTTGCGAGGAGAGGAGTACTGTTGGAGGGGAAACGGGGGAATCTGGAGTCGGAAGTGATTTCTCTTTTTTTCTCTCAGAAATGTAACTTGCGTCCAGGATTTCAGGGGAAGAAGCGAATCAGTTTGGAAACCGAGGAGAAAAGAACAAAAAGTGGGGCGGTGAGCGGAATCTGACCACAAGACAGCATCCAGATCCTCGGAGCATGGGGTAAGTTAGAGATATGTGCCTGAAATGTACAGCTCTGTCACTGCTGCTGTCTGGAAGTGATTTGTTCAGATGGCGAAATGCGTAAAAAGTGAACTTTGTGGTGACTTGCGGGGATTTTCTGAGCCCTGTTTGATCCGGTTAAACCGCACCACCTCTTTCTTCTAAAGCCCGTCGGAGCAATCGATCAGAATATTAACATGTTGTCTTTGTTTACACTCTGAGAGACATTATCGAGGGGATGAATCATTTTTATGTGTTGACCCAGTTTCACCAGAAGTCCGACTTCGGTGTCCACCCTAATGACAGCTGTGACCGTAAAGAAGGTCGAATTCACATGATACCAACTCTGGCTGATGCACGGGCTGTTTGCTTAAGACTGAGTCAAGCCGTGCTCAGCCTCATTAGATGTGTGTGTGTGTGTGTGTGTGTGTGTGTGTGTGTGTGTGTGTGTGTGTTGAAGTATACATGCAAGGCTTCAGCTTGGATCAAACACACCTGAACCCTGCTCACGTTACCGCGTCCATGCTGTCTGCCCTCTGGGTCCGTTTAGTGACACTTTGCGATGCTCCTTCAATGACTGAATGAGAGCAATATATTATTTTTGCTGTCTTTATCTAAAATGGACTGATATATTTTTGAAGCACATTATTTATTTATTTATACTTGTGCAAAGATCATTATGTTTCAGGCCAATTTACACAGTACACTCTTCACTATCAGAAGGTAATGCATGCATTGCTGTTTATTATGGTCTTCTCATGTATTTACTTGCAGCTTAAATGGCTCATGAAATGAAAAGTGGAATCCATGGGATCCCCGAAGTCTTCAGACCAGTGAAACTGCCCAGTGATGCGGCATAATGTCGCACTCACTTGTTAATTAATATTAGAACAACAGCTGCATCCCAAATCCGCAACTGGATCCCTTTGAAGACATGAAAATGTGTCCTTCCAGCGTCCTTAAGACCAGGCTGAACCTGCACCCCCTCCTCAAATGAGACAAACACAAACTAATGGTGCATTCAGGCAGACCTAACTTGTAACTTGCAAAGACAAATTTCCAAGTGGAACTCAAAGAGCCTACATAGTTGTAACTATTCAAGTTTACGGCGTGAGTTAGGATGTCCCGCCTCAATGCATGGTGACTAAACCCTGAGTGCAGAGACTGTCTCTCAGTCTTGGTCCATATCCAGCGTGGACAGTGACTGAAGTGCTTTAAGACAAATGATCTGTGAGGTGACAGCACGCGGGCACCCAGCTCTCCCTGATTACCATTTTGAACAAAAGGGTCTCTGAGTGAGCTCCAACTTCGCTCAGAGATCAATGTTTATTTATGTAACCCTCCGGGCCACATCCAGTATACCCAGTTATGTGTTCTATATGTTTGCAGATGTGTAAATGGGGATGGGCCAGACCGAGTGCTGTCAGCACATACTACATCTCAGTCATGCGGACAGTAGAAACATCTGCAGTCCAGTGGGGATGCTGGGCTTTTGACAGCAGCCTGGAAACAAACATCTGGTCTGATGGCCTGTGTTTGATGCATTTACACTGTCAGAGCTCAGACCCAACATCCACCCTGCATCGTCCCTGTGTGGTGACAGCCTGCAACTCTTTCCCCCTCTTGACAGAAGTGAGCGCCAGCAGGTGGAGAGTCTGAAACAGCCGCTTCAGGTCCATAAACAAAATGAGAGTTAGATGCTGTCATGCTGTGTGCAGCTTGTCTTTAAATACGTGTCATCTGACCCATGTAGGCCCCCGTACAAATGGAATTTGTAATTTGATGGACGGACAGTCTCAACTTAACGGAGACCTTCTGTTTGTCTGTAGCAGGCTGCTGACATAAGCAAAGTGTAATTAGTGTCTGGCTTCCCTTATGTACTACCTGCAGTGGCCTCTCCATTCATCAAGTTTAGTGATATATTTTTCAGAAACCGATTAATCACATGAAGGCAAATACCTGGTAAACGCACAGGGGCCACATCAGATCTCTCACCGCCTGAATGCACCATTAGATAGATAAATGAACACTGTGCAATTAATCAAAGGATGCTAAGAGCAGCACAAGATTCACCAAAGGTGTCTCAAACTCTGTGTAGATTATAAGCTGCACTTCTTGGTCATATTTAAGGAGCCTCTGGACTCAGACAGGCTTATTGAGCAATTAGTACATACAGCACTGGGTCTACAATGAGGTAGTTTCAACAGCTTTTAGTGTGATTAGTATTTTAAGGCTCCATTTTTTAAGGTTTGTGCAGGGTTTAGTGGCATCTAGTGGTGAGGTTGCAGGTTGCAGCCAACTGAATACCCCCCGCCTCACCCTCCCTTACCAAGGAGAACCCACGGTGGCCACGAAACTGACCAAAAAAACTCAAAAGGCGCTCTCAAGATCCAGGATCTGCTCTCTCTGTAGATATAAAGAGTTCATTCTAAGGCAACAAAACAATGATTCTTATATTCAGGTGATCATACACTATTTCTTCAAATTGATCCCCCTAAAAACTGTTCACTGGTCCTCTGGTGAACAGTGTTTTTCTTATTGGAGTGTATTAACTTTCTATTTGAATATAATTATAAAAATGTGTGTAAATATAATATATTGATAGTTTCCATCCTCAGTCTTCTTCAGGTAGGGTCCTGTGTAGCTGCACTGTGTTCACTTCACTGGTACATCACTAAATGATACCTGACAAGCTTCACAGGTCATTTTTTTCACTGTGTAACTTGGATCCTTTTTCCTCTTATCCTGCTGCAGAGGAGTTGTCTGCGAGCTGTAAAATGTTCCCGTTACATCGAGAGAGGTACAAACACGTCATCTGTGTGTGTGTGTGTGTGTGTGTGTGTGTGTGTGGCTCTGCATTGGAGGGATGGGTTGCAACTCCAGTTTAGTTTCTGATCTCCTCCCATAATACTGAGCATCAGAGGACTGTTATTGATACCTGTACCTTCCATCAGCAAGAGCTGCTTAAGTACCTGCATAATTTATGACTGTCTGAATCTGGACATTATTTGTTTAGAAAAAAAAAAGAAAAGAAAAGAAAAACGCAAGTGAAACATTTACTAAATTTATTGCAGCTTTGAATGGAAAAGTCAACATTACATCATGAAATTGAGAAAAAGCTTTTGTGTATTCGTTGCTTTTGGCTCTGGTTTGATATGCGGATACAACATCAGGATCTGTACTTTTTATACTTTGGGGATCAATCCGCCCATCCCTTCTTCATCAAACATTTATTTGCCTCTGATCTACCCTCATCACATCCCCACAACGTGTATCCTCTCTCTTCAGTGTCTGTGGTTATTCTTCAGACTGGAGGTTTCATGCTTGTCATCAGTGCGCAGATGTTGTCTCTTCCTCTTGCTGTGGTTGACTGGTGTCTCCTCCATTGTATCGTCCCTCTGTCAGTTTCTGCATATACTGTTGGATTGTTTTAACTCTTTAACAGTGCATCATATTTTCTAAGCTGTTATGTTTTGCTTGTCAGACCTCAGTTTTCAAAGTCGCTACAGCTGTCAAAGCTACAGTGGTGTGAAAAATACCGTGTTTTCCTCTGACATGCAGTAGATGGAAAGAAAAAAATCACAAAATGGAAATCCTCAAGAGACACAGCGAACACACCTCAGCTGACTCAAATCCACGAAACCAACCACAACCCTGCTCTGCAAAATGGATTTTATAGCCTCATTTTAAGCCATTCTGTGTTTGTGCAAATGCACTATTATATATTTTTCATGTATGAAATATGTGGCAAGGTAGGTCACAGTGTGATCATCTGTCTGCATAATTACAGAGGAGTCATGTGAGAGGATGATGATTGCTGCCCCATATTATCTCCTTTACTGTCGACAGCAGCCTTAACGTCACTGTGGCAGCCTTCCTCCACAGCACAGAGGACGTCTAAACTTTGGTTTCAGCGGGAACATAATCAGTTAATCTGCAGCTTAATACCGTAAAAACTGTTCAGCGTCCGCGTCCTCCCACTGGCCGAGGAGAAACCAGCTGCTCCGTGGGGAGAAGAGCTTCTTAATTGCTGTTTTGACGACGTCTGCGATTGCATGAATAAACAGTCATCTCGGCTCACTCCCTTTCTGTTCACTTCATTTCACCCTGTTTTATTGGCATGAAAGTGAATCGGAAAGTGAGGCTGGGGATGAGCGACCAGCTCTTTCTCTCTATCCCCTGACCTTCATATCCTGAAAGAGAAAACACCCAGGCTTTTTGTCACCTTCACAATGTGAGATTGCAGTAAGTTATCAGTCAAACGTCTGCGAGAGGAGCTGACCTTCAGATAAATGAAGTGCCGTGCTGTTGTTGAATGCAACCAGAGGTCACGTTTTGGGCATTTTTCCAAGTGTTTTGCCAGTTAAAGGCTTGTGGTCAAAAACTGACAACCACAATCGTTTCACTCCGAGCCTTACTTTGCAGCAGTGTAAAAAACTTGTGCAGTGCGTATGTTGTGCTGTCGTTTGCCTGCAGATTTGTTGACTTGTTGTGCAGCTCCAGCATGAGTTCGCGCCTGTGCTCGCCGCGCTGTTTTGGTATGCAGTTGTAGCGTGTCATGTTGCTGGACTGGCCCACACACTTTCGCTGGCTCAGGAATTTGAACACGAGGCTTACTTACTCTCTCGGAGGTCAGAGGAAGCGGACCCTTAAAGGAGAAATGCTTTTAGAGGAACAAAGAGAAACTGCCAAAACGGAAAGCAGAAAAAGAAGTTTTCCCGTCTGTGAGAACCCTGAAGCCCCCAGAGGCTGAAACACCACAGCAGAGCTCCAGTTTTTTGTGTCTTTAATGCGCAGATGGTGAAAAATGATGCTCTGCTGAATCACTCAGCTGACGCTCTCATTTAGACTGAATTTAACTCTTTTTTTCAGGCTTATGGGTCAACACGTGTCATCCAACCTGACAGGCTGAGCGAGGCTGGCTGTGAACACTTCAGGATTACTGTAGAACTGTAAGATTTCCATGGCCAGCCTTGTAGTACTTGACTGCAGCTTCTCGTCCACTCCACTATACATTTGGCTCTTCTCTTGTTGGAGAGCTACTTGAATCTGAATAATGTAATGAAAGTTGTTGCATAAACTGAAGTTACATCAGACCATCTGCAGCCCGCGCAATGTCTCCAGCAGCTATATTGCAAAACTTACCGCTTAAAGCCGCACTTGCATGTCCATACATCCACTGCAAGTTTTGTCATTATAATGCTCGTCTTGTCCATAAAGGCCACGAAGAGATCCCTTCTTAAAGTGATTTTTATGTCAGTGATGGGGGTAAAACAGCATCTCAAAGCTCAGCCGAAGCATCAAATAGTTGTCTTCCAAAGTTTGTCTTTTTAGTGCAGTATTCCCTTGTTGTGTTACTGGCCCTCATTGAGCAAAGAAACAGTCTGTGGAAACAAAAAGAGGAAATTTTGTCCTTAAACCTTGGAAGATACCCAATTGATATGACTAAGTCTGAAGCTTCATGTTATTTTCAAATCCATTTTTGTACAGAACGAGTTTTTTGTTTTGTCATCACTTTCATTAAAGTCTTGTTAGGAAGGGAGCATAGAAGACTGTAAAGCCCCTTGAGGAAGAACTGTGATATTGGGCTAAATCAATAACCTGACCTGGTGCACAGTGGTATAACACAATCTAATATAATTTAAATGAATTTATAATTTAATTAATTATATTTTTTAGCCAGGGAAGGAAGCAGAGGAAAGCAGCAAATCTTCACTCTTTTGAGAAGCTGGAACTATGCTTGCAAAGGGTCTGTATATTGTTGGAGTTTTCACAGAAATTTTCCAAGGTATGGTAAAGGAATTTGGGGAATTTTCAACATTTATATTGATATTAAACAATTTCAGTATTAAAATCGTACAAGATGGAATATGGCAGTTGTGTCAACATATCGCGTCAGCCGCCTGGTGGAGGAGACTTTGTGGACCTGAGGCGCTCTCACCTGTTCCCTCCATCCTCCAGATCCCACCAGCATCAGCTGCCTCCGAGTGCAGCTGATGCTGGTGGGGAACACTGACACTGAGGCATGCAACGGGCCTTTTTGGAGTGAAGACTCTTTTTTGGACAGGAGTCATAGGGACTGTTTATTTTATGAAGTAGTTCAGTACAATGTTGAATGAGTGATTTCATTTAAGTTCAACTCAGCTACATTCAAAGCTTTTAGAATTCCGTCTGTTTATAGTAAAAGGTTATTTCTACCTGAATGTGAATGGTAATACAGTCTGAGCAAATAACGATAATGAGCAAAAGTTTGGCCTCTTTGCTCGAATGACCTAAATGATTAATTGATTACCAAAACTGTTGTTGATTAAATTGATGTCATTTGATCAATGGTTCATAGACAGATTGATTCAGTGTTATTGACATGATTTGTGAGGTCCCTCCTGAGCCTGGATTAACTGTATATTGACATTATGAGCATCAAAACTGAAATGTTTTTTTCAGGGGGAATGATTGATGCTTTTTCCTGCTTCTCTGACTCAGGGAATCATCAACCAATCACAATCAGTCCTTTTGTTTCCTCTAAGCAGACATAAATGTGTGCTAACACAATGCAGTAAAACACACAGCCTGTGGTATCGCAGTAATACTGTGTGACATCACAGATTTTGGCCCTGGATTCGTGATCACTGATCATTTCTATGAGAGTCTTGCTGCTCTTATTTAATGAAAGATAAGATGAAAAACATATTTTAGCTTGTGCCAGCATTTCTTGACTGGATTACCACAGAATCTCAGACTCATCACAGCTGGATGCCCGGCTGCACGTCAGGTCATACAGGACCGCTGGTGCCTCGGCCCTGACTTCACCTCTTGGCCGTCTCCTCCCTCATCAGATCCCCTGCTAGCTTTCTGATTTGCTGTTTCAAGTATGAACCCTGGCTTTTAAGTACCAATAGGATTTTTGGCAGCAAGTTTTGCCCATGGAGCTTATAGGTTCCAGTATCGGCAGTTTGGGGAGTCTTTTCTCAACTACAGAAGCGACCGGTCGGGTCTGACTGCAGGGCAGACGGGAGGGTGCAGCTTCTGTTTCAGAGATCAGAGATTCAGGGTGAAAGAGTTTAGAAGTTATTAAGAGGAGACATGAAGAGAGCAGCAAGAGAGGATTAGAAAGTTATGACTTGGGGCAGCACAACCGTGTGTGTGTGTGTGTGTGTGTGTGTGTGTGTGTGTGTGTGTGTGTGTGTGTGTGTGTGTGTGTGTGTGTTTGTGTGTGATGGAAGTAGACACTGAATAAGAAATGCAGTGCGTTTGGAAAATTCTTCAGCGAGGGCCACTGGGTATTTTCTTAATTGCTGGTGATAAACTTATCAGAAATGTAAATATCATTATGAAAGTATCAGAATATTTACATTCTGATGTGAGTGCATTCATTGTCCTTTTTAATTATTGAATCTCATCCAATTTAAAATGAGACATGAACGGCTGTCCTGCAGGAGCTGAGGACGTTGTGTGTTGCTCTCATGCAGTCATGTTTGAAGGCTCTTTGTGAAACACTTTCTGTAAGTCTGCATCCTGGCAGTGCTGCTGTGACATTAAAACAAATAGTGACTGTGGAAATCATTAGATTTTTCCTTTCAATATAAACGCATTTTGTTAATCAGCACTGGGTTTGTGTACCTTTTATGCCTCTGTGCCGGTTGTAGCCGTGGCTGGAGGCATTGCATTTTTGCGTTGTCCCATTCTCATGAACACGATATCTCAGGAATGCCGTGAGGGTGAACGGAGTAGATTTTTGTGGTCAAATGAAGAAGTGATGACATTTTATATCCAAAAGATCAAAAGTCAGCTTCACTGTGATGTCATAATGTTCAGCGAAAACACTTTTCTGGCCATCATTCAACACCATAACTCAGGAACAGAAGGAGAGACTGTGACCATATTTCACATTTGGTCAGATACTGAGTTGGTGACACTGATCTTGTTTGCCCACCTTCAAACTGTGCTGATTGTTTAGATCTTCTGTGCTGCCGGGTTAAAGATGTGTGTGAAGCGTCCACATTTTAGTTTGTAGCTTCTTTGCAGTAACACCCATATTTGAAGAATTGTAGTCGACCACAAGCTCATTGGTTCTGCTCATATTGAGCTTCAGGTGATTGTTGTTGCACCATGTGATGGAGCTCTCTGTCAGTCCTCTGTCCTCCTCTGGAAAAACAGTCTGCAAGTGAAGACAGCATGTTTCTCACTGGAAATCATTCACTGGAATCATACATGTCAATATTGTGATAATTTAACACTTAGTAGCTTTTACTAGATTCTTCACTTCATGTGTTATATGAGTCTGGACAGACATGGATGTACTCCCGACAGTTGGCAGAGACAAAGAACTACGAGGTGCTAATTCTGGTTCGTCTTCTGATGATGACTTCAAAATATGTTGATTTGGCTCGACGGAACAGTTTTATTTATGAACATTGAGCAGAACCCAAACACTCCAGCTCATTAAACTACATCCAGCCTCAAACTTCCCTGCTCTTTGTTCAGGTGACCGCCTTCACGACGTGCCGTCCCATTTGTTGCACAGGGTTCAGAGCCCTCACCTGGATGCTCACACATAATCTGACAGTTTTCTGATTAGATTAAATGAATCTCTACACTCAAAAACAATTTCACCTGGTTCCACTGTATTTGTGGGATTAGTAACCTGCTGGCAGACATCTAAATAATGACAGGAAAGTGTTCATTTATGATTTTTGATGGATCTTAGATTAGAGGTCGCCCTCATTTTGGATCACGTCTAATTATCCCCGGATCTGTTCCGACCTGGTCCATGTGTCCCTGTCAGCGGGGTCAGGGGGGTTTGTCAGGGGGTGTTTCAGAGCAGGTCCAACATTTTAAAATCCATGAACTCTAGACCGGCAACAAAGAGTTGAATAATCCACAGTTAGACTGACAGTGGCAACTGTTTTTAATGTGATCGTCTAAGTAAACATGCTGAACATTCCCCACTTCCAGCTTCTGGATTTGCTGCTGTTCTCTGTTTCACATCACAGCAAATTCAGTATTTTTGGCTTTTGGACTATTGAAAAGCAATCCGAGGATGTCACTGTGGGCATTAGGAAACTGTGATGGACATTTTTTCTGAGTAGCTGATTAATTGAGAAAATACTGGTCAGATTAATTGATAATGAAAACAATTTTTAGTTGCAGGTCTGATAACGACCTGTAGCTTATATCATTAAATTCCATTTTTCAAGTTCCAGTATTTCCCACTTTGCTGGCTCATTCTTGAGTCTTCCACTCCTAATGTCTGATATTTCCAACTTGACTTGAAGGCACCATAACTTAAGACAGACCCGTGTGTAGCTGTCCATTTGAACCAGTTGTCTTTTTGTTGTTGAACTCACGTCTTTCCTCCATCACTGTCAGTTTGCCTTTAGATGAGATGTGATTTCTGTTCTACAGGAGGTAAAGAACTGTTATTGAAGATGTCTGAGCAGAAATGTCAAACTGAGCATGGAGGCCTGCAGTGAAAGCAGCCACGTAGGTCGGAGGAAGTGTATTACAGCCTCCTTGTTCTCTGATGGCTCCCTGCAGAAAACTCAGCCCTTGTACTGTCTGTCTTCCAGCTCGTCCAGATGGAGCTATCATACAAGTTTCTCTGTTTATGGCCTTTGCTGCAGGCAGCAGCCAAGTACCGTTGTAATATTTTCCTGTCCCTGAGAGGAATTATTTCATCTGTATGAATGTGAAGCTCAGAGAGTGCCTGCATGCTCAGCAGAAGCCTCTCCAGGAGACGGACTGGAGGAGGAGAAGGGCCGCTTGTTCGGCTCAGTCCGACATTTCATCAGATCTCTCGTCCTGTATGTGCACCCATAACCACGAATTCATCTGAGTGCACTATGGTAATTAATTTATCATGAGGGTGGAGTGTATTTGGGGGCCTCGGGGCTGCGTGCCTCCTCCTCTGTGTGGTGTCATTGCTGTGCCTGTGTGGGGAATGTAGAGGAGGGTTAGTGGATTAAAGCTTCAGCCATCAGCTCAGACTCAGCTGCTTTACTCTCCAATACTCTGACAATGGCAGGATATCAATTCAAGGTTTTCTTAAGGCAAACTTTCCGGAGTTCCTTTGAGGCAAACGGTTTTTTAAATCCGTCAGTTGGCACCGCGTCAGAATCGTCAGGTGATCCAGCGGTGACAGCACCTCTGTGAGAGGCCGCTGCAGACTTGTGTGGTGCATGAATACAGACGTGCACAAGTGAAGATAAAATGTCCTGGAGAGGCATGGAAAGTGGTTGTGCCCATAGAGGTTTGAACCACACTTGAGGATTCAGGCCCAGTCCCCCGCTGGCCTGCCTGCCTGCCTGCCTGCCTGCCTGCCTGCCTGGGCTCAGATCCCAGCAGAGCTTTCTCTCCTGTGTCTCCCAGGTTCTGTCTGCCTGTCTTTTTCAATCTCCTCTGCTCCAACCCTGAATACAAACAAACAGAAAAATCCCAAGGAGAGAGTACTGGCTGTTCTCCTTAAATGAAAAAGTGTTTTTTATAACAAGCTGTCCAAACAAAAGCAGCTCTCAAAAGCCTCTCAGGTAACTAAAGTTTCTTGTAGTACATCTCTGCTTCAGACACTATTGACACTGAAAGTGTGGACAAATCTTTTTTTGATATTTTGTCTTTTTATTAGAGAAAAGTAGAAATTAGAGAGAAGTTTTGACAAAGTTCTGGCTTGTTTTTGCCCTCATGATGCTTTAGTGGTCCTGTTAATCTGTTTGTTTGGTCCACAGGTGCCATATGAATTATTATACTGCAATTATCTTGGCCGCAGTTATCTAAAATGAAAAGAAATTCTGCTCTCAGCCTTTAAACATAAATAACCTTCTATTTCCTTCCTTATATTAAACCTTATTTTTGAAGTACATGAGCCTCCTCGTTACGCACGTAGACGCTTCAGTAACACATATGAGACTTACAAACAGCGTAGTTTCGATTCTCAATCCTGAAATCAGTTTACGCCTCCAACAACATGTTGTCGTGTTTTTGACCCCCTTAATCACTCAGCTGTAATCTGAAGTCCGCTCTCCCTCCACCCATGCGTGGATGCGTCGCAGTGAGCGTGTACTGTGTGATGGAGGGGGATGGATGGGCGGATGTATATCTGACCTGGAATAGATTAACAGTAATTGATCCAGATGACCCCCTCGTCGGATTTAGGCCTCTGGCTCACACCGGGAGGTGGGGACCCTCAGCACACTCACAAAGCAGGAAAATCACGGCTGTATGAGGATTTGCACTACATTCACAAGTACGACACTTGAGTACAATTTAGAGGTATTTGTACTTCACTTGAGTATTTCCATTTATACTCGCACTACATTTCAGAATGAGCATGTTCAGGAATGATCCAGCAACATGACTGTATGAGGGTTTTTTCTATTTAGAACTTTTGATCTTTAAGTGTATTTCTGTACTTTAAGTTGTATAAAATGTAATTGGGCATGTTTACGCGATGGTGTTGCTACATTACTTCAGTTGAAATCTTGCACTTTTATAAGACATAAATGGTGCCTTGTCTTCCAGTGGGGTTTAAGATATGTTGTTTCTTTAGCTCAGCGTTTCACCCGTCTGCACTCAGCTCCTCAGGGAGGCAGATATGAACTGTCTCCTTCATCACTCGGGGCTTCATCCTCCCGACACCTGATTTAATTAAGAGCTGCACAGTCTCATGTTAATTGGATCAGGTGTGTGTGTGACGAACGAGACTCTCGGTCTCTCCTGCGCCGCGCTACTCTAGACGAGGATTCTCTGACTGCCGAGCCGCTGCGCCGCGTTTGCTCTCCTTCACCTCGGGAGGAGTTTAATCCAGTTTTAATCTGCTCATATCATCAAACCTCGATGTGATGCATCCTGTCTGAGCTGATTAGCTTGATGGGCTTTTCGCAGGGCAAAGGCAGGACGAGCCAAATGAATGAGGGGACATTAATTTCTGTGTGATCTGCTGTGACGGCTGGGAGCTGATGAGCAGTCAGTCATCGTTTCTCATTAAGATGAGAATTATGACTGAAGCTCTTTTGCTTTGATGTTACTTCTTATTTATTTTGGCTTATTGGCTTATTGCCTTTAACATCCTGGTTATCAGTTACGCAGCCACATAATTAGTTTTATTGAGTGTAATTAAGCACTTTCATGGTGCTTGATGTTGTCTGATGTTTTGAACAGGATTTCACCTCCTGACTGTGAGGTTTACCAGAAACCTCTGCTCCCTGAAAAGCTCTCTGACAGTATCTTTCTGAAACTTTAGAAAAATGGCTTTGCTGCTTGCAAAGAATTACACACAATCAAGGTTATATAACAGTCTCTTTACTGTTGGCCACAACCTAATATCACTTGATAAATTGTTGCTAAAATGGCCTTGCTCAAGGGCAGTTGTGCTGTGGCTGTTAAAGGTGATTGATATGATAACTCATGCACGTAAATGCTCAAGCAGGAGAATTTGATGCAATGATTGAATGCTCGGAAGCAACATTCATGTTGCCCTACAGATGCCCTGTTTAGTTGTTGCCTTTGTCAGGATGCAGATAGAAGTTGAAGGTTTGAAGTAGAAATAAAAGTCTGCTTTTCTGGGTATTTGTGACTTTTTAACCTTCTGCATCTTTATTTCTTATTCATGACTGAAAGCAGTTCTGCAGAGGCCACGTTTTCACGTAATCCAAAAGGATTTCAGCCGCAAGTTTGTAAAGCTGCGATATTTTCAATGTGAGAGCATTTAGCATAGCGTCATGCACACAACACTTTGCAGCAGCATTTTTCGGTTGATGTTTCAGGTACAAAACCAACAGTGAAAACCTAATAAACAGCAGTGACCTCTCAACTCCAGTCACTTACACTCGTCAGTGCAATAAAAATATGGCATCCAAGATTTACTCAAAGAGGATACACCGCTGTATTATTTTGCTGCTAAAGGCATTGCAACAGCAGGACATTAATTACAGCACCATTAATGTTTAGAAGAACAGTTTGGCAGCATTGAACGCCTCCCTGTTGGTGGTTGTTCTAGTTGCTCATTGTTTTCAACTTTTTATTGGCAGATATTTTGGCTTGTTACAGATGGAAAAGGTGTAAATATAAAGTTTCATGGCTTCATTCCATTGACGTGTCCTAGTTAGAATGTCAGAGAGCTGGTATACCCAGTAGTGGGTTGATATTTATTGCAACCTTTCCTGATAAACATGTCAAAATACGTACTGTGAAAAAGGTCCATAGAAAGAGCCTGCATGGCTAAAAGTGACTTTCTAAGCAACAAGTAACTTGCTTGTGAAACACTTGACAGCACTGAACTAATTAGGCTGATGCTCAGCGAAGTAGGGTAAAACTAAATGCTGTAGCTTCCAAGTCAAAGCCATCGTAAACCAAGCTTGTTCACTACGGGCCTGCTAGTCTCACAACATCATTAACTTGATTATGAATGAATGCAAAAATATGTTTTGCTTTGAGTTTCTTTTCCTGTACACGTTTTAGATTTGCCTGCACCTAAAAATCCCATCCATTAAAGTTAATTTAACAAATCTGTTTATTTCTGCCCTCTCGCATATGTGTGTGAAAGAAAACTGTACTTTCAAACAGTCAAACCACAGAGCTAAACTGCCTTGAACTCAAAGGTCGGAAGAATTTTATGAAATAAATTCCTGTGTGTTCTGATTTATCTTCATCTAAAAATCAAACCTCACGCTTTCTGTGTGTGTCCGAGTCCTTGACCTGCTGTCATGTAAATCCAGTTTATGTGGCAGCAACCAAACAACAGTACGTCTCTACTGGAAGGTGGATATCAAAACATTTGAACTGAAACAAAACCAAGGAGTCAAATCTGAAGTGCCAAATGTGTCACAAATGAAAAGTTTAATAGTTTGCTCTACATCATTTTTGTCCAGTGACTCCTTGTCGTTCAGTAACTTTGAGCCATTTCTGCATCATCAATCAGTGATATTTATTGTGTGTCTAGCTGCTGCCATCCTGGGCTGAATCTGCTTCTTGGCTGCGCTGCTATTGTTTATTGTCAGTTGTAGCCTCGGTAATCTCCGCTGGAACAATAACTACTATTGTTTGTATGCAAATGTGAAGTCGTTCCAACCAAATCCAGTGGGAACAATGCTTCATATAGCCAGTGCTGACCTATATAAATGGTTATTTCTCTTGCATAGACAAAGAACAGAGCCTCCTCCCGGCACACATTATCCTCATTAATGTCAGTGTATAATTGACTTCCGATGGGAATGGCTCATTGAATGCATTAACATTATGCAAACTCTATTAGCCGTGTAATGTTGCATGAATTCACCAAAGTGCCTGCGTAGTCCCTCATTGTCCTGTGAGCCTCTCTCCGCTGTTAGTCCCCGCAGTGAGTGCATAGTTCTTCAAAGAGAGCAGGATGGCTAATTGGACTGCTAGCAGTTAGCAAGTCTTCAGCTTCATTTGCACCAATAGCCTCATTACATCAGGAGAGCATCAATGACCTCGAGGTCCTTGAAAAACACAATCACATTTGGAAATTGGGAGTATTTTTGTGACTATTTATAGCTTTTTCCACCATCAGTGTACGCTCAGTGGAACAGTGGGGTCCCAGAGCGCCAAACAAACTCATGATTTGAACTTGGATAGATGAGGAAAATAAAATTATAATGATATTCAGTTCATTTTAATGAAGAGTACAGATGTTTTAGCCTTTTGGCTTTGATCAGTGTACTAATGTGTGTGATATTTCCACTTTTTCATAAGGATAACCGTGAGAGCATTTTAAAGTAGCACATGAAAGCTCCTCAACTAAAATGTATTAGAAATTATACCATTCAAAAATAATGCTTATAGTCAGTACACTTATAGGCATGTTGTACATGAAACAAGCAACATTGTGGAGGTGAAATGACAACAAAAGACAAATTCTGAGAGTTTCTCACTCAAGGATTCATAAGAGCAGAATCAGATGATTTTGTTTTATTTGTCAAGGTTTCCAGATATCTGCTGACACCATCACAAAAAGTAGAGAGAAATGGAGGTTGTGGTGCTCAGAGCGTTGAAAAATACATTTCAACAATGTCCCAGTAATTCAGGATTATCCACAAATTGGCTGTAAACAGTTTTTAGTTCTAGAAAGAAGCCATGAAAATGACAAATTATCACATTAACTGCGGATTGTCTGGGAGAAACCATGACGTCGTCTCTGGAAAGAGACGTCTCTGGTGTCGTTCTGCTCTTTGAGCTGCACGGACAGATTTCCACCTGCTTATGTTATAGTGTGATAACATACAGTAAATTTCGGTGGCAGATGCCTCAAAATGTCTGCAAGTAAAACTGCAATGATCAAAACTAGAAGTAAAAGAGGAATATGTTATTTTGTAGGTTGAACTATCCCTTTCAGAGCAGTGTATAATAATACTAATGGGTAGAGTTTGCACTATAATCAGAAACCTCTCAGCTCAGCTTCATATTCAGACCCTTTTCTTTTTAGGCCTGACTGAAGTTCACTTACGTCTGTTCCTCACTACAAAACAAAGGTAGAAATTGTTGTTGGAAACTGTTACTCAAGCAAATTTCAGTTAAAAGAAGGATGGCATGTTATATTTATAGAGAAGTCATCAGCTGGGAGATTACTACTGCACCAGTGCCAGCAGGTGCTCAGGGGACGATAAAAGCACAAACTAATGGAAAACAACAGCACTGAATGCAATAACGCTTTGTGGCTTGTCCTGTAAACATGCTTTGGAATTTGCTGGCATGCTGAAAATATCAAAAAGTATCTAAAAAAAATATGACTAATTTCTGTTTTTTCCTGACTTTTACATAACAGGAAATTACTCATAAATCACATTTCAACAGCACATCACATCATTTTTTAAATGTCAAATCTCAGTTAAAGATTACAGACTTTGCCATTCTGGACAGAAAAAGTACCTGGACGCATACCAAGACATTTGTAATAACCTTAACAATCACAAACATTATTATAACTATTCTTTAGTGTTTTCCCTTCCAGGCCTAAACCTTCTTCATGTTGTTATTATTGCTTGTAGTGTTGTTTCTTTTTTCCTCTAATGTAGCTTCACTTGTGAACACACATGGCACAGTGCTGCCTGTTTGTGCCTCGGCCTGCAGTCACGTGGGCTCGCTGCTGGAGAGACTGCCGTAACAGCCACAGGTTGAGGGCCAGTTCATTTTCTTCCCCGGTGTTTCATCTCTGCAGCCTTGGGTTGAAAATCTAATTTTAGATATGTTTTCTTAATAGCTTTGGTGCTTTAGATATTATCGAACATATAATTAATGCAGCAGTGGCAGCTTCAGCAAAGATAACTAATAAACCCCTTTTCTTCTACAGAGAGTAACACACTGAGGCCTTCCTGCCTGGATATGTAGATATCTTGTAAATCATCACTAACATTAAGTTAATATGAACTCTTTTATTGTTGTGTGTTTTGAAGGGAGCAGCCCATCTTCAGCGCCAGAGCTCATGTCTTTCAAATCGACCCAGCCACCAAACGCAACTGGCTGCCAGCCAGCAAACACGCCGTCACTGTGTCCTTCTTCTACGATGCCAGCCGCAGCGTCTACCGCATCATCAGCGTGGGCGGCACTAAGGTGGGAGTCCACCTTAGCATGTTTTCGATGGATGGATGCGCAGGCCAGAGGCTGTGTGTGTGGTTTAAGGCAACAGGAGGCAAGGAAGGGTCACAAAAGGGCCAGTTGGTGTCAAAGGTCGTGGGGCTGCAAACGTTTCACGGGTCAGAAACAGGCCAAGGCGGAGTCGTTCAAGTGTTACATCACACTTTCTTCACATAATGTTATCTGTGATCATTTTCAGGCAAAGATGCAAAAAACAAGTAATTCTGCAGAGATTAAGAGGAGAAATGTAAAAAAAAAAAAGGTGGCCAGTGAACAAGATAACACTTTATTAATCACCTGTAGGGGAAATTAGGATGTAAAACCACATTTTTCAAAAATCTTTTCCAGCATTGATTGATTTTAGAGTGGCCTATTTAACAAATTAGATTTTTCTCGTGTTGATTATTGTCTTTCTGTCAGATGAAGCGAGCACCAGATGCAGTGGGACTGCAGTGGTGAAGAGACACTGAAATTGTATAGTATCATATCCCCAGCTTGCGTTTTATTTAGCCCACTGTATTCACCCTCTGTAATGCCGCATCCACAACAACCGCAGAGCACCTGGGAGTCCCAACGCGAACAGCAGATCTTGTTAGCACCTTCATGAAACTCAGACAGAAACTGTGCTTTGTAGTTATCAGCATTAGTGCCAATTTAGCGCCATGAGACTCGAGGCTTTTGGAGAGGAGACCAAAGAAATCTTAGTTTAACAACAAATCCTCCTTATGAAGCTTTTCACTCCAGAGTATCACTGAACAGACCATCACAGCGAGCTTTTCCACTCTGGCCTGGTTGTTAGATATTTTGTCCTAATTTTTACACACATGCTGTCCAGCAGAGCCTTCATAATGTTCTTTTAGCTGTAAATGACACGACTGCAAAGGCTCCAGATTCTGACTGTAACTGTTGATACTAACGTTCCCGTGTTATTTATTATTGCTAATGAGCATAAAGAAAATCACTGAACTCCGAGCCGACAGCAGCCTGTGTGCTGTAACGAGCCGCTGCACAGTGAATCGTTGGCCTCTTGACGATCAGAGGAAAATCAGCATATTTGCTGGTCAAGCACATACAAATGAAAAATAGCAATGAGTCGTAATGAATTTGGCATTTAAAGGTGACAGAAATGATTACTGTTCTTCTTGTTGGTTCTGGTTGTTGTGAATTCTTTGTCCTTGAAAATGACCTTCATGCTCTTTAAGCACGGACAGTAGCTCGGGTGCAGCACACGACAGGACTGAGGCTGATGCAGCTTCATAGCAGCTGCTGTCGGTCTGGATTTTCTTTAAAATTCAAATCATGAGGAAATTTGTGAAATTAAAATATGGTTGTAAATACAGCAGTAAGTTTGTCTTAATAGCAAAAATGTGTAATGTATAATATATAAATCATAAAACTGAAATGATATGTTAGTTGAGCCTCAGTAGACAGTGCACATATTTAATACAACTAGTTCAAATCTGTCTCTGTTCTTGCTCTGCTTTTATATATATCCTGTGTTTCTGTGCAGCATCGTGTCATTTATCACAACAATGCCCCACTTTTCCTACTGGATCATTTATCGACTCTATAGTTCATGTTATTTATCACTTCTTTTATTCTCTTTGGGGCCAGGCCATCATCAACAGCACCATCACCCCCAACATGACCTTCACCAAAACCTCCCAGAAGTTTGGCCAGTGGGCAGACAGCCGGGCCAACACCGTCTATGGCCTGGGCTTCTCCACAGAGCTGCAGCTGCAGCAGGTAAGCACCACGCTCACACACACACACACACACACACACACACACACACACACACACACACACACACACACACACACACACACACACCTCGGCAACATTCAAACAAATATACTTGAAAGAGTCTTTCATTTGTTAGGTTTGGCACAGAGAGGGTGTGGGGAAAAGCGGGGCTGTGTGAGCAGGAGAGGACAGTGATGAGATGATCAAGGACCCATTTTCTATTCATATTAACGCGTCTTTTATCCAGAGTCTGTCACTGTTTGATGCAGCTGGAGTATATTTACACACATGGAACGTCTCCAGTGTACATGTGGAAACGCAATTTGTCTTTTCCTTCCCATGATGCAGGTTGTCATACGTTCCCTCTCATGATGTTTATTCATCTCCAAGATTTTTAATTTTGCTATGAGAACATGACCTTCAGAGCACATCTGTCACACATTTAATTTTAAATTTTTTTTACATGTGACTTCAAGACGTGCTCCAATGAAATTCAAGTTTTTAACCTTGTTAACATAATCATGGGATGTTTGTTTATACCATTCTCACAGATCGACTTTGTACAGCTGCTTCTCCCCCTTTTTCATCTTCTTCCCCCCTCCTCCTCCTCCTTCTTCTCCTCCTCCTCCTTCTCCTCATCCACCTCCTCTTCCTCTTCCTCCTCCTTCTTCTCCCCCTCCTCCTCCTTCTTCTTCTTCTCTGCCCCCCCCCCCCCCCTTCTTCTTTTAAGGATGCAGTAGGTATGGTGTTTTTGAGTGTGACTTCTTCTCTCCTTCCTCCTGCAGTTTGCGGATCAGTTTAAGGAGGTGAAGGAGGCGGCCCGTCTAGCCAGAGAGAAGTCTCAGGAGAGGTTTGAACTGGCCAACCCTGCTCTCAACATTGCAGCTCCAGAGGTAAAGCACTGCTCTACTTTCTTAAAACTCTTAAAACACACATGTTTTCTTAGTCTTTGGCCTCTTCAGAGCATTTCCCAGCTCGAAAAGGGAAACTCCATTTATACAGACACACTCAAAATAATCAAAGTCATAAGTTGCCCCATCATGAGAGATCTGACAGACATATCAAAGCAGTCAATCAGTCGACGGCAAGAGACAATCAGTCAAAATAAGCGAATGATCAGGTAACGCTTACACTGTAACAAAAGTGTTGTAGCCATGATAATTTTATTTTAAATATTATAGCATAACAATCACCTCATGAAAGCTTTTCCATTTGCTGATCTCAGAATTCATGTGAACGCACCCTCAAGTCGGAACAACTTTGAACGTTGATAAAAATGTTGGCACATGGCTTACTGACTTTGACGTCATATATAAACATACATACATACATACATACATACACACACACACACACACACACACACACACACATATATATATACACACACACACACACACACACACACATATATATATATATATATACACACACACACACACACACACACACACATATATATATAAAAGTAAATGTTTTTTTGTTGCAAGAAACTATTTATTAAGTCACATATTGCTTATCAGTTTTAGGTTCACATATAATTTGTAGCATGGTATTAGGTTGTAACCATCGCTGGAATGACCTAGATTAGTTAAAAACGTTCAAATACAAGACAGCTTCCTTCCACATTATGACTTAAAGCTCATGAACATGCAGAAGTCAAAAGAGCAACTTCCCAACTCATGAAATGGGACCATCTGATTAGCACATGAATGCACAGTGTTAGACCTTCTGCATGGATGTGGCCTTTATAAGTGACATGATGGCCTCTGTAACCCCCCGGCCAAGACAGACACAGAGCTGAGCAGTAATATCCCGCTGAACTCAGTGCCTTTGTTTCTATTTTAAACATATACAGAATCATGAGGGATTAGATGGATTCCCATCTGGCCGCTCCATTATTCTGTCATTGGTTAACTCCATTAAAAGATTTCATGCATGACAAATGGAGATGGGAAGCAGAAAGAGACGCCGGCATTGAAGGTGTTTGGAGGGGCAGTAATGGCCAGGACTGAAAGAAAGAAGAATGAGGGATCGGGAGAATGGAGAGGAGAGAGGGGAGATGGGAGGGAGGTAGGGAGGGAAGGAATGGAGCTGAATCATCTATAATTGAAGGGAATCTGGCTGCTGCTGAAAGGACAATGGCCAGCTTTTATCCTGCCAGTGTCACTGATTTCTTGGTGGACTTGATAACTGTGCGGGTCAGTTCGAGAAGTGAAAGTTGCAGAGGAAACTTTTTGTTCCTCACCTTTATTTGCACAAGTAGAGTCACAGCATTCAGCTATGATTGGATCGTATAAACACAGAAGAAACAAACAATCAGTCGGCTTTAATAGTAAGGTCTGCCAAGTATTAGCAAGAGGAGTGTGTTTGCTAGTTGTAGAGACGTGGATTCAGCATGCACTTCAGTCTGCTTTGAAACACACACAGTTTGCAGTCCTAACAAAGAGCCACTCAGCAGGTCAGAGAGACTGCAGAGTCACAAAACCGACCTCGACCTCAGCTCTGAGTGGCTCAGATAAGAGCTGATGGTTTGTCTTGTCTGTTTATTTAACGAGGCAAAGTGAAAAAAACATCTGGTGCACAGATTGAACAATGTCCCATCAAACTAGCTGACGTTTATCTGCAGAGTTGTAGTAAATCTTGTTTTCATGGAGGCCAGGAGGCTCACAGCAGAGTGTCGATGCTGGACTGAGCTGCACCAAAGCAGACCTGAGACTGGAGGTCAAAGGTCAACTTTGATCAGTAATTTACCCTTATTTACCTTCCATCTATAAAGTTCATGTAACCTGTGCCTTTTGCATTCATTTTGTAATATGATTCAGTCTGAAGTGTAGAAATCCCTTTGAGTGCCTTTAAACTGTAAGTGAGCCTTTAATGTGTCCGACTGATTGATATTCACACTTCAGTCCTGATGGTTTTCTGAACGCCTCCATGTGTTTGACAATGAACTGTTACTCTCTCTTTTGATCACTGTGATACCTGTAGAGCTTTCTTTTTGCTGAAAGTACTGTAGTGCAGACTGAATTCGCACTTTTTAGACTGCGCGTCAATGACAGAAGCTCAGTTTGAGATGTAATTATCTGTAAATTAGTAAAGAAAAAATAATAACATATTTTGCTGTGTCAATCAGCCATGAGGAAACCCCACTTAGGTGTATTTGTAAAACACTTTTGAAATTCAAGTTCAAGTTCAAAACAAGTGCTTTACAGTGAAAGAAATATAAATGCAAACGTACCAACAATAAAAAAACAGAAGAAAAATGAACTAGAAAAGACATAAAGGCTAAAAAAAGGGAACACTGTTTTCCTCTGAAAGCCGGAAAGAATGGATTCAGAAGCAAATGATCCTGTTTCACACATGTGCTGTGTGTTGATATTGAAATTCATGCCAGCTGCACACGTGTGTGAAATGAATTTACTGGCCCTGCATGCCTCTGCTTTGGCAGGCGACGGTTTCTGCTGGATGTAGCAGCATGTGCGGTATGGAAATGATTGAATACATTTATCCTCCGCGGTGAGGAAATTAAGTATAAAACAGGTGAATTCATGCCCTCAGAATGAAGTCTAGAGTCAAACTGCACACATAGAGGTCAGAGGTCAGGGTCAGTGACAGAGCAGCAAGCTGGGGTGTTACTTCCTGTTACCATGGCAACCAAAGACCTCTGCCTCTTTGGTAGTGCTTTGAAAAAATCAAATTTCCCCCCTCCTCACACACAGATACGTGAAAATGCATACACACGTTTACCAACCACACACTCACAAACAAGCATCGCCTGGGTAGAGCTGCAAGGTCAGATGCAGGCGAGCATCCTGCACTGATTTCTGGGTAAGACAGCAGTCATTGATTTTGTGTCAGGCAGTAAACACAGAGGTGTTGTGGAGGTGTTGTGGTTGTTATCACATCGTCTGCCTCGCCGCTGCACGATGTAAAACACCATACTGCTGACTGTCTGAACCTGTGTAATATAGAAATAATACCCAATCAAAGCTGTTATAGAGAGGTTATTGTGTGAATGAACCGCAGCCAAGTATTGATGGCAGCCCCAGTGTGGCTATAAGGCCAGTTAAGAGCTCCATTAAGGCTTTTATATCGCACAATGTGTGTGTTGTTTAAAGCTTTCCACAAACATCAGGACATATTGTGTCATAAAGAGAGCAAAAACAATAAAGATCACAGATTGGACTTTTAAGTATAGAAGTATTTATGGAAGTAACTGCAGTGTGTTTCTAGCTCCAGCATGTCAGACTGAAGCCCAGTCAAAAAGCCAAGAAGTCGAAGGAGAGGAAGGCAAACTGGAAGCAAACATACAGCACGCACAAACCGATGAACCCACTGTAAATGTTGGTTTATACAACACTGGAGGAAGCTGCAGTGTTTCGTTTGTTTTCCTCTTCGCCCAGTGTATCAGTAGGTTTTGCATCACATTCAGCTGGTCAGTAACCATCTACAGTATTTTGCAGAGCTGTATCCATGCAGCCTCGGGCTTTACAGAGCACATATTCTGCCTCTGATATGTGGATGGCAGCAGGGGATCTGCATGCAGTAAAGCTTCAGCTTTCAGGCTTATTTGCAGAGAGCTCAGAGATAAGATGCAGGAGGAGATGGTGAAGTTCAGTGAGATAAAAATGATAAACACAGTAATATAGACAGTATTATGAAACTGGCAAGCGTAAGTACAATAAACATTTTTATGCAATGAAATAATGTTTGTAGAATATGTTTATTTTCAGTAGATGCTTCATTCGAGGGTTTTAGTATTGGTGCCCCCGAAGGAATTGACCCCTATCCATGGCCCTGGTTATGTCATGTGTTGTGCAGTAGAAAAATGTATTCTCAACAGTAAAGAGGATAAACAGAGACATAAAATGCTGAAATATTAGAATTAAAAGAAGATACACCCACCAGGGCATTACAGGCAAGTAGGAATTTGTTTCAAAGGTCCCAGATACTAAAAATGCATATTTTCCCTTTATTTCATCTATCACAATGCTTTTTTGTTTTTTTGTTTTTTCGAGAAAATGTCCAAGATATTTTGTTCAACACCTTGTGTTTGAGGGTGCTCAATAAAAGTTTAGCTCCATCCAATAAAATGTGGTCACAGATTTTAATGTGACCCAGCCAACCAAGCTGAACTCTGAGGCTCCTGTCTGTTACTGAAAGGGAAGGTGTTTTAAGAAACAGTCAATTCTTCACCTTTCAGGAGCGAAATACATTAAAAATGTACAAACGTTGTCTTTCAATGATGCCATCTTCTCTTCACTAGTCTCCTGCATAACCACCATGGAGGACGAACATAACAGTCATGTCCAGGGTTCAGATCATGTTGCATCACTCTCCACCGGTACTCCGGGAGATACTACTGCAGCTCTCAGCTATTAAAGGCTAACTAATCACGACACGCCTCCTCCCAACCTGAGTCAGTTGCAGCATTTTTTAACCATTTTGAGAAGCATGCTGTTCCGCTTTCTTGCAGAGAGTTGGATGAGAAAATCAATACCACTCTCATATCTGTTCATTTGGCCGTTTTACACAGGCTCATGTGCTGGACTATTGTTTGGCCAGAGGCAGTTTCCAGAAGTTACTGGTTCCAGCCAAGAAATAGCAAAGGGAAACTGGCATGTTCATACTGTGGCTTTTGTGCAGATTAAACAAACAAGATATAAGGTGTGTGTGTGTGTGTGTGTGTGTGTGTGTGTGTGTGTGTGTGTGTGTGTGTGTGCGCTGCAAGTGAGCTTTAGAGCTGCTGATAGGCAGATTTTGTGACTGCTGGCCAACTCCATGCTTCCAGTCTTTATGCTAACTGACTGCCAGCTGTAGACTCATATTCACCATACAGACATGGAGTGTCAAACTTAACACCTGACACTTAGCAAGAAAGCAAAGAGGCATACTTCCAAAAATGTCAAACTAATATTCCTTTAACATCAGGTTCTGCACTTGAAAAATAAGTGAGAAGTCAGAGGTAAGAATAGGTCACTTAAGATAATGGATGAAAGGTGAAATGTCCAGCTTTCTGCCTGTCCATGTGGTAGCTGTAGGAATAGCCACCTTTTGCTTTTGAAAACAAAGGAGGAAAAAAAACAGCTGCCAAAACATCAGTTAATAGTGTTAAAAACATCCAGTTTAGAATCAGACATGATGAAGAGGTACTCAAGCTCACCTTGGTTTTTGTCAGAGAGGAAAAAAAAAAGTTTGTAACCCTCTGAGCTACACACTAAAGATAAATAAAAGCCAAAAAGGGTATTAGTAAGAAATACTCTCTCTGACTGTAAATCACCTGAACAGTAGTGTAAACACAGCAGGATACAGAAGCTCTTTCCCTCCTCAGACAGGTAACAGCTGTCATTTGTTCGCTCCTGCTGATTGGGGCTTTTTTCCTCTGCGATCCCCTCCCATACATACAGTACATTGTATCCATGCAGAGGCAGGCAGAGAGGCAAACAGAAATGCCAGTCATCAATATTTTAAAGCACAGACTTGGCATTAAAACCGGCTAAAAAGAAGTGTGTGTTTTGGGGTGTGTGTGTTGTTAAGTCATGAGGACAGGTGCTTCAGGGGAAACCTAAGCATGTGCCTCTGATGCATGGACACATGAATAAATAAAGCAGGTTTGTGGTCTCAATGAAACACAGGGTGCAGAAACAGGAGCTTTATAAAGCTGAGGGAGCCAATGGACTGATTCTCAGATAAATAAGTAAACAGTGTAGATGTACTTAAGACGAACAGCGGTGCAGAGACGTCATGATGAAAGCTCTCAGGAAAGCCATTTAATATTTAAAGTATCTGGGATTCCATCGATTACAAAGCAAGCCTCCTCTCAGGACCCCCAAAAGTTGAAAATGGAATGGTAAAGCTTTCATGAACAGGCCACAGGATGGATGGCTGTTCAGTCAAAATCAAAGTGCTTAACGCAGTCATTTTAATCATCCACTGACTAATTTTTCTGTTTCTCCTCATTTGCCCCTTCGCTGTCCCTGATGCATCATGGAATGTCTTCATCTAACAGCTCTCACAGGTGCGTGAAAACACACTCCACCCCACAATCCAAAAAAAAAAAAAAAAAAGAAAGAAAGAAAGAAAAGCAATACAAAGACAACCATCTTCTTTTGTCTAAGGGACTGCGGTGTTCATACATCTTAGTGTTGCATGGACTATCGTGCTCAATAATTCATCTGGAGTCTGATCAAAGTTGACTTCAGAGCAAATTTAGCTTCGGAGCACAGCTGGCGCTCACTACAAGAGAGTAGAAGCTTTGTTAAAGCAGCGTTCGTACATTTTATCTAAGGTGTGCACAATGTGGCGTGATGCAAATTCATCAGCTGTTCATCCAGACTGTGCATGATATCATGAAACACCCCTGAGAACAGGCAGCACGCAGATGTGTCTTTTAAAAGTGTAGATTCCTTGCAGGACCTTTAAACTCTGGCTAATTAGTCATTGATCGTGTGCTGGCTTGTGCCCTTGTGTGCCTGCCTTGTTTCCACTCGGACTGTTAGCCAACAACTTACAGAAAAACTGCTGTAAATTTATAATTCCATTTATGACTTAAACATGATCCCCAGCATGAATTATTCAGGGATACGCACGGCCGATCCGTTGGCTTTGGGGCCAGACTGGAGTTGTCTTAGCTTTGATTTCTCCTGCTCTCGGGTTCCTTCCTTTGGACACGGTGCTCATCCACATGCGTCAGCTGTGCGTTTTATTTCCATATCCTTCCATAAGGACAGAGAGAGAGAGCTGCTGAGCTGTAGATAATAAACCACCGTCCTCAGGGGAATACAGTCAGGCTTGTTTAAATTAATAATACAAGCTTTTTCTACAGTAAGTGCTGGGTTGTAATTCTCCAGTGAGGCACTGGGTCGTTGACAAGTTCAGGTTTAGGTTTCCACTCAGAAAGAAGACATAAGGCGACGGGGGGTGCAGAAATGTGCCCAAGCTAATTCATCGGCATGCTTTTAGAAAGGAGACAGAGCAGTCTTTTAGCCCTTGGCCTGAAACTGAGGAAAATGGTTCAAAACTGTGTGACAGGAAGCTTGAACCCATTTCTGGGCAGTAGGGAAGGAAAATATCAAAGCAGATTGGTTAGACGTGACTGTGCCAGGCTGGAGTCGAGCCAGCCGCATGCTGTAATGTCATATCCAAAGTCTCTGTCTGACGTGAGAGGCAGATAAATGGCTCTTCTTGTTCTGCATCACCATTCAGTCTATTTAACCTTTATTTTATACCGTAGGCTACTCCTAATGACGTAAGAAAGCAAAGGCAAAAACTTCCGACCTCTATGAATGAGTATAATTTACAACTGTTCACTAGTAACCAGGCTGTTAACAACAGGCTCAACATGAATTCAGTGTTTTAATTGAAGGTCACTCATGTGATAAGTTTAGATTTTTTTTTTAAATATGTCACTGTGAGACACTGGCTGGCTTGTTTGTAGCCCTAATCTCTACTCCACAACACTGATTTCAAGCTAACTGTATGAAAAGAAAATAAAGAAACAGTCAGATGGATGGATCACTAATCATTTATTTAGTTCCCAGCAAAAACAGGTTTTACATTTACATCTCTATATTGTATTAGAATTAAATGCATCATCAAGTTAGTTTATGAGGAACTCATGGAATTGTACCTCAGTTATTTCCTGTTGAATGTGAACAAATCTCTGAGGCTGAATGAAGACAAGGCAGCTGGGCTCCACACATGCAGGGAGCCTGTTTACAGGATCCCAGGTGGGACATATCAAGCAGTGACAGGTTGGACTCTGTCCTGTCCTGCTGCCTGTTCATTTTGTTCTGATGACAGGTCTGGATGTAGAGACCGTAATGGACCTGTCAGCAGCTCAAACCCGAACTCTGAGCCTCAGTCGACTTAATGGTGCTTCATCTTGTATCAACATCCACAGTCAGGAATGTGTGGATCTGCATTCAATGTCATTTAGAACATCCACTCTGAGTGAAATCATGTTACGACAAAATGTGAAGTGCCCTTATCCTCTAAACAGACACTTTCTATGAAAAGACTCCTAATAGGAAAACTGCAGTGTCATTAATTAGGATTAACGTTCTAATCCCAAACAACTCCAGGAAGCATCTGTTTAACACAGAAGCTGCTGGTGCATCTGACTCTTTCTTTGGTGTCCTAGTAGCAGGATAAGTGCTGGTACAGAATGAAGCCAAATCCATACTAACAGAGCTGCTGCTGATTTCATTCAGCTTCATAACGAACCTCATGCCCTGTTTGTGCCGTCATATCTGTCGGTCTAGGAGTTGTCGGAGGGACGCCATTCTCCGCCGCTGCTCACAGTCAACGGGCCGGGCGAGGAAAAACTGTTTCGCAGCAAGAGCGCCGAAGTGGAGCTGACGGCAGAGAAGGAGAGGGTCAAAAAGATGCTGTCTGAAGGGTAATGTTTGTTTCTACTTCAATAGAAAGTCAGTATCTAAAGCTTAATAGCTTTTAGTCACTTTAAGACAAACCATGATAAACCCTTCTTATACTTTACATTCATTTTTACATTTGAGTGTATTTTTACATTTTTCAGTTTGGGTTTGCTAGTTTTTAAGTAGTTTTAGTTTAGTTTCTGTTTGTTTGTTTTTTTAAACTTGAGTAGTTGGCATTAATAACAATAAGCTGCACTGATCAGACCATGCGGTCAGACTAACAGCACTACTTATTTTATTTGCTGTGTTGCACATGCATCCATACTGCTGCCGTGCAGCCATAGTTCAGATAATCCAAATGTTAATTTGCATCACAGTTTCCCTCGAGTGATTGTAGTAGGTCATGAGAAAATAGCATAACAGTAACAATGTCCATTCTGGATACAGTTAATTGTAAAAATTATATAAATGTCAAAAAGAAAAAGCACTTTTCCTTTCTCCCATTGTTTCATCAAAACTCACTGAAAGCTGCTCACAGGTTGTTAGAGATCCCCTCCAGCAAACAGAACTGAAAACAGTTTTAAAGTGACAGTATGTGCTGTTTGTGGATGTATTCTACAAACTGCGCATACTGTTATCCATCCAGAGAGCCAGCCTGGTACCCACACTACAATGAGGCCTTTCTCTCTGAAACAAGAGCTGCTCTTTGATACATTACCAAGGAACTGACAGCAGAAAAGGAAAAACATTTTGTAAACTGGAAAGATTTGTGCCTCAGTAAGATGTGGCTCTAGAGGAGAGAGAGGAGCATCACATCCTCACAGCATGAGACTCTTAACATTCAGGTGCCCACATTAACTGAAATTTAAAGCAGCCATACTCAACATTTTTAATATTTCAGGCATATAAACAACAGTATGAAACTGGTCACCTGCAGTGTAAAAGCCCACTGTACACTACCTGCTCAGCACACACGCACACACGCATACACATATATTGCAAGTTAAAAGGGGTGCAGCACTTAATTGCTGAACTTTTACAAAGAGGAACAGACTCATGAGAGACAAATTAAAGGCACACTCCACTAATTTTACACATGACAATCAGCTTACTTGCCATGATGAGTACTATGGCTGAAGGAAAATACCAAAAATAAGACTACTGAGCGACCCGGAGGAACCAAAGTCTATGTTGAAGCTGGAAGGTGATTTAGTCACTGGTAAGACGGCAGTTTTAAATGTGAGACCAGCAGCATCTCCTCCTTATCAGCCTCTGAGGTGAGCTGCCGACTCTCCAAGCTCTCAGTAGTCATATATTTGGCATTTTCCCTGTGCCATAGAGTACTGCCTGCCTGTAAAATAAGTTATACTGTCTCCTGTGGCTCTGGATTGACTTTCGTTAAGTCTCAGAAAATAACCCTGATGATGTCAGCGGGAGACAACAGAAAGCCTCCATTACAAACTGGAGTCATGGCTTTTGAAAGATGTGGACATTTACCAGGCAGGTAGGGTCGAAGAGGGGATGTGAATCAAGTGTAGAACTCAGACCTGAAGCATTGCATACTTTCCATGTTCGGGTGCAGTCAGACTGGAATTCAACAGGCAAACTGACTGAGCAGGGCAGTAGTGTGTCTCGACCTAGTAGTAGTAGTGTGTGTGTGTGTGTGTGTGTGTGTGTGTGTGTGTGTGTGTGTGTGTGGCAGCTCATAATTACCGTCATCATGGTGCACATTATCGATCACTCAACCTTCCCTGTGAGACCACGAGGCAGAAAACCACTCCCACTGTGCTGCTTTACAGCCCATTGTCCCAGAGCTTCACTCTGTGATTGTTATAAGCCGAGCCAAGCGTTTTTTTCTCCTGTTGCTATGGTGAGTAGTTTTATGGTTGCCAAGCAGATCATTTGGTCGTCATGGCAAAGACTCCGTTCCCTAAAATCCGTCTTCTCTCTGAATCCTGACCTTTTAGCAGCACATCTTCCCCACATGCTAATGAAGGAGAAGACGTCAAACCTCTCAAAGACGTGAAAGATGACGGAGGGATAGAAAATTAAATGGTAATAATAAGAGAAAGAAATTGGAAAAACGGTAATAAAAAGTCACATTTAAGTGTAATTTACACGTCTTATTGCAGTGAGTCATCTCGTTCTATCTCAGACTCCTCTGGAAACATTAAAGCTCATGAGCTCAGTGCTCCTTAAAATCAAGTGGATGTCCTTCAGATTCCTGCAAACAGCTGCTGCAGCATAATGTAAAGGTTTCACTTCATTACCTCATTATCTTTTGCTTTCTCCTCACCAGCAGTGCTTCCTTCTGACAGCAAAAGCCAACCAGCATTAGGTCCTTATAGCTGCACCAATCAATATTAATCCTCACCTGTCTCTGCAGTCCCTCTTAGCTCTGCAGAGTGTTTTACCGTCTTTTGGCTCATTGTTTCGCTTTATTCTCGCGGCCGCAGCAGGCAGCAAAAAAGCTCTGATAAACCCAAGGCGCACTGCCTGCTCAGCACCAAGTGAAAATAATTTGTGTCTTTCTGTGACCTCCCCTCAGGTCCATGTGTGAGATGAACCTGGAGGCTGAACTCTTCACACTGCAGGACAGTAACGCCAAGCTGGTGGCAGCACTGCAGGAAGCCAACAGCAGCGTGGAGCAGTGGAAGAAACAGCTTGCTGAGTACCAGGAGGAGACCGATCGCCTCAGAGACCAGGTGACGCACAGGCCGTGATGTCTGGAGGGTGGACAGAGAAACACCTCGTAATACAAGATCCCTCCAGCTAATAGCAGTGCAGTGCAGCTCATAATATGAAGGCCCGGGACAGTCGAGGTGTTCATGATCCTTAAAAGTGTTGTTTAGCAAGTATTCAGCTTGTGACTGCTGTTTGGTGTGTTTAGAGTTTTTAGATTTTATTCTTGCCTCATCACATCATTTTTTCAGTCGCAGTAAGCCGCACAAACAATGAGACACAAGGAGGATAATTATTCTTATTTCAGAACACTTCAAAGTGTTTTATCAAACCATGGCCACTAACCAAAGGAAAAGGAGGCGATGTTTCAATTGTTTGAGCAAATTTTTTTCCAAAAAAGTTTTTTGTTGTTGTTTAACTTTAATGAAAAGATTTGTGAGAGGTCTAAAGGGTACAGATTACGAGTACTTCAGGAAGCATTTCAAGAAAGACAGAGTGGAGAGAAAATCTCTACCTGGTCTAAAAAATACAGTCGAGTGTAAACTGAGCTACTGAATCAACTGTGTCATAAATACCAACAGCAGCAGTTAGTAATTTAAACTCAGAGATGAAAACATGAGGACAGGGTAGTGCACAGACCTCCGCTTTTATTTCATCGTGCTGAATGTTTTCATGTCAGTGCAGCTTCACGTGATGCTCTGCTTCCTGTCAGTCACTTCACACCCAGAGGAGGAAGTTTGTCCTCCAGCAAGTCTCTCCAAAACAAGTCACTCCATAAACTATTTCATCACATGTTTGTCTGTTATTTAGGGCGTCTACATCGTGTGCACAGGGTAGTTTGGACATTGTAAACCTGATATATGAAGAAAACTCACAAAAATCTGGTAAATTTAAAAAAAAAAAAATGAAAGAAAGAATGGTGACACTTTATCTTAAAGTACACATATTCACCATTCTGCTTATGAGCAGCATATTTATTAGTCCTGATAAACATTTATTAATGCCTTATTCTTCATGACCATAATGTACAATTGCTTGGCCATTTACTAAGAATTTTCCCTCGATAACTTCCTTATTATTGCTTATTGACAGTGAGTAAGGAAGTTGTACATGAATTATGATCATAACAACCTAACCCTTAATAACCTTAACCCTCAGACTAGGGAATTAATAAGTGCTTTATAATGACTAATAAAGAGCAATAGGCTACTAATATACATGCTAATAAGCAACTAGTTACAGTCAATGTGTTATTATGTATAATAATTCAATAGAAAGTGTGACCAAAGGAATAATTGTCACTATACATTACTGCGGAAATTCTAAATTAGATGTGCAGTAAATAATAGTACATTAACTTTAACTTGTATTATCAAGTGTGGTCTGGGTTGTAATTTAGATCTTATCCACCTGTGTCTGCATGTGGTTCAACATAGCAAGTCAACAGCAATGCCATATATGATTTGGTTTTTGAAGCTTTTACCTGTTAGCTGTGTTACCTGTAACAGATAGCAAATGGACATTATGCAGATTTTTTCATTCTACATCTATAACTGTCACACTGAAGTCCCCACGCAGACTGCAGATGCATTTTTCATCCAGCTCCCCCTCCTTGGGATATTTCTGTTGACAGGCTCCCATGGTAATCACGGGGCCACAACGCAGACATTTCATCTTTAATTTAGACAGAGTAAAGTTCTGCCCTCGGTCAAGCTCAACAAGGCGTCATCAGTGCGACAGAATTAAGTGCTGCTGCAACCAACCTGCAGTGGAGCCATTACCACCAGTGTCACAAAACTGGCCCTTTTATTTTTAGCCCACATTGTGGTTTCATCTAGCTCTATGAGTCCAGGTGAGGGTAGCCCCCCAAACCCACACACACACACACACACACACACACACACACACACACACACACACTGCAGCAAAGTCAACCAGGTGGCTGGAAGTGGAGCAAGCCTCCAGGGTTTGGCAAAGGGGTGTTGAGGGGGGCAGGGATGTTTTTTTTTTTTTTTTTCTTCTCCTTCTTTTTGGGACAGGACACCCTATACTGCCCACCCCCCTCCCCCCTCTCTGCCCCAGTTAGAGGAAGAAGATAAATCATGGTAGGAGCAGAAGGAGAGAGGTTGGCTCGCTTTCTCTCCCAGCCGTGTGTGTGTGTGTGTGTGTGTGTATGTGTGTGTGTGTGTGTGTGTGTGTGTGTGTGTGTGTGTAACAAGGTTGGGGGTTTATTTCTGGGTTGATTCTGACCCTAGCTCAGTTTTAACGAGAACTAGTGACACATGGAGAGCGATACTTTGGTTACATAATGTATTTGACTGTGGGATACTTGATTAGGTTTTTTGTATACAGTATACATGTTTGGTATTTTTGTTAGCTGAAGTCAGTGAGGTTTTGCTGATATCATTTGTTCAGTTGTTTATGCTTTACTTCCAGTAGTGCCAAATATACCGAGTGAGCCTGGACAGAATGGTTCTGACCAATGGAAGAGCAGAAGGCAGGTAGTCTTAGCGACAGCAGGGACAGGACAGTATCAGTATGTATTGTGAGACTTTGATAAGCAATCTGGAGAATCTATTACAGAATTTATACAAGAAGGTCTGTTTTATCTAATCCAACATTTTAAATATCCGACAAATCAATGTAAACAATGCAAAAATTATACCAAACACAATATTACCGTAATGTAGTCCTGCTCATTGATCTGCAACAACATTCCAATTATCCAGTACAACCAGATGGATGGATACAAACAATTGTCTTCATTGCTGATTAATCACTAATTATCTCCTCCATCAATTAATTAGTTAGTTCAGTCTATGAAATGTGAAGAAATAGTGAAAAAAGCCCACTGTGACGTTATGTGACTGACATATGACAAACGAAGCAGCAAATCCTCACATCTGAGGAGCTGAAACCTCAGAACATTTGCTTGAAAAATGCCAATCAAACTTTAAAATAGCTGCCACTTCATTTTCGGTCGATTGAACAATGGACTGACATTATTGCAAAATATCTCAGAAAGAAGGCAGATGTATGTTTTTTAATGGTCATAATTGGACTTAGTTGTACCTGCTGTGAATCCAAAGTGAACATATCGCAGATATGTAGAATATAGTGAATAACATAATGCTGATAATGAACTGACAAGTCGCTTTTTTTTTTTGTGTGTGTCTGCATTGATATCTTATTCAGCTCACTCCTCCTGGACGTATATACACTACACAACACCACTGGTTTTTCAATCTCCTTTCAATCTATAAGATTAAAGCATTCCTTGGAACATTCACTTAGAAACAAAGCAGTTTTCCCAGGTTTCTGTCTTCATGTATTTGTGTGGCGTTCAGAGACATGGAGCTGGTGCCTCCTGGGACGGTGGCTGTCACATACATATGAAGGGTTTGAGTCCTTTGGGATTGTGTGGACCCTGTCCCCCTTTCAACCTGCAGCGGTTTTCTGAAGCTTGGTGAAGCTTGGGTAGTGAGGAATCTATAAAGAGCCACTTTCCTGTGAAAATGCAGAGGAGATGCTAAAGGGAGGGAAAGAGAAATATTGACATGGGAGCAGGGGACCCTCTCTCCCCTCACACACGTTTACATTTCAGACATTCAGGCATTCTGATGATTCCTACAGCACAGACATTAAAATAAGCAAAGCTAAGAAGGTCAGGAGTTAAAGCAATCTTTTGGTTTTTTTTTTACAACCATAAATTGTCAATGCAAGGACACAGAGCAGTGCTTACCTCAACAAAAACTCCTCACAGTTGAATATTTGGCTGGCAGTTGAGAAATTCAAAATTATTCTAGTTATTAAAAGTAACTGTGTGTAAAAGATTACCAGCAATTGTAAATTAGCCCAAATGTTTCACCTGTCAGCTGTGATCATGTCGAAAGTTTCATCCACAGCAGCTGACAGTGGTGAGTGCGCACTGTCGAGCAAATTTGATCCATTTAATCCAATTAACGCTCAAAATACTCCCACTGCCATGTAAACTTTTTTATCTAATTATCTTAATGAGCATCAGGTTAGACCCAACTCCCACTAACACACAGACTTCTGAACAACACGTGCATGCTTTAGGCCATACAGACACATTATCAGGATTTTGTCGTAGAAACTGTGCAGAGGTCAGTGGAGCTAATGTCAGACTTAGAAAACAAACATGATACAATATGAGCCTCATCACTTTTTAAATGACTCTGTCTAAAGCTTATTAATGAATCCTGTTACTTCAAACTGGAAACACTCACAGTTAGGTGACTGTCTTCGTCTGTTACTCCCAGAGCATGCACACATTACAGCATGCTGTTTTTCTTTTCTTGTAACAAAGACCAAGCGGGAATTGAACCCCTATCCATTGCAGTTTGAGTGCTTTGCTCTGGCTGTGGAGCTACAAAGCACACATTTTAAATCACATCACGTGTAGACTTCAGAGGCTGCACGGTTTGCCTGTGTTTAGTCAAACTGTCACTCACCATCTTTGGCTTTTCTGTTAATATGTTAACAGAGAAGTGGGTCAGATTGGGAAAATATTTTACATGATTTTCCACAAGGTCACATCCCTCTGGCAATTAAAAAGAAAGTCTCAGAGGCGAGAGAGTTCAGTACTGTGACCACTGGCAGAAAAGCCTTTCTCTACAGAGAGGTGTGTGTGTGTGTGTGTGTGTGTGTGTGTGTGTGTGTGTGTGTGTGTGTGTGTGTGTGTGGACATGTATTACTCATGTTGTGGGGACATAAATCAGTTTACATTGGCACATTGTGGGGACTGACCTTCCTTAAGTGGACAAAACGTGATGTAAAAGGTTGGGATAAGGTTGGGTTTAGGGTTAGGCTCCAGGAAATAAATGAATGCAAGCTTATGTAATGTCCCCAAAAATGATGGAAACATGGCTGTGTGTGTTTGTCTGTGTGTGTGTAGGCAGATATGTGTAGGCGATGACCCTCTGTTCATTTTCCACATTTCCATCAATAACAGTCCTGAGTGTTTGTGTCTGTATGTGTATGACTGATATTATTGTGTTTGTACACTGCAGCCATCATCAAAACCTTTTAATGCTAATTTTACGTGTTTCCGTGTTTTCTTTTGGAGGGTGAGGGGTCATGTGTTGTTCTCTGGATGTAGAAAATTACACCACACATTAGGTTTATACAACCTTTTCACAGCGCCTTCGTTGGATAACCTCTAAAATGAGATCCCAGTGCGGCATTCTCCTCATTACAATGGATGTCTGGTTACCCTTTCTAGATTCTTGTTTCTCGTGTTTGTCCTTCAGCAAGTTATGGAGGAACCTAATTGCTGCGTATTCCCTTGAAACCTGGACTGATCAGATTCAGACAAAGGGCTAAAAGGATTAGATTATGAAAGTGAATCAGAGACTTTCCAACTCCTGAGGTGATTCTTGCAGACTGGGGATCAATTCAAACAGAGAGAGGACCACTGTGCTCGAGCGCAGCAGCAGCATGGAGAGCAGTTTGATCTCGTTGAAGCTGATGGTTTCTATATGTCCAGTCTGCTGCTGGCTTTCATCAATCAGGCTCCAAATGAGAACTACTGTATGTTGTTCACAAAGGAGACTTATTTCATCACACCTCTATTTTTTTTTAATATAATATCTACATTCTTTTTAGTATTTTGTGTTATGTTGCATCTGCTTCAGAGACCACATCACCTACATTATAATAATTAAAAAAACGGCTGATAAAAACAAAAACAAATAAAAACAACACAGGGATCATAAAACACTGGGAGGACAAAGTAAAGGGATAAAAGGGAAAATGGCAAGAATGGGATGATAAAACCCAACAACGCATTAAAAATTCATAAATGCTTTCCTATGAAAAAGTTTTAAGAAGGGACTCATTGTACGCTAATGATGCATGTGTGATCTCAATGGGCAGAGCGTTCCACAGTCTGGAGGCTCGAACAGCAAAGCCCCGCTCAAGCCGGGATCTACACATGAGAGACCCACACCCTTCTAACATTCAAAAGAATGTAACACTGTTTCAGTGTATTGGATCTCGTCAGCGGCTCTCTTTAACCAGGCTTGCAGTGTTGCTCTAGGGATGGGAGCGCGAGTCTGTCAGTTGGTCCTCCATGTTGATTCAGACTGAAATATTTTAGCAGCTCTTGGATGGATTCCCATGAAATTTTGTACAGATACTCATGGCTCCCTTCTGACTTTGGTGATCCCCTGACTTCTCCTCTAGCACCACCATGAGGTTGATGTTTGTGGCTTTTTGTGCAATGTAACAATTTTAATTTGTCCAGTACTGTGGACGCCAGCATTCTCATCATCAACATGTTAGCATGCTGTTAGCATTATCTTAAATCATCGCTGTGCCTAAATGAAAAGCGCTATATAAATGAGTTTTTTTTTTTATGAAATGTGTTTTATTTGTGTGTCTGTGTGTCCCAGGTGGCAGAGCTTGAGGCCCAGCTGGGGCATCCTGCTGCTGGTCAGACTGGTGGAGAGGAGCTGAGTCAGTCACTGGAGGAGCTGGAAGCCCTGCTGAGCGCCAAAGATCAGGCATGACACCCGTTCACTCGCTGCATCACACACTCCAAATCCATTTACCGTCCTCAGCGCGGAAAGCCAGTGTGTAATACACCAGCACTCGTACAGTAATGTATTGCCAGTATTTCACTGGATATGTTTGTTTGCAGTTTGTGAAAACAGAGCCTCAATCTCCATCTGATGAAAGAAAAACCCTGGAAACATTCAGTTATTCAGTGAATGTATTAACGAAACGTTCAGCTGCCAGTTTGAGTGTTTGTTCTCTGAATCATCTTTCGTCTTTTAATGAAATCTTTCTCGTTCAATGATCTTGTTTTTGTTTTGATCAAAACATAATCACTAAATAACATCTTCAGAAATCCAAGTGGATAGACATGAAGAGTGTGTGTCTCTTGGCTTTTACTTATGCTCCTCTAGTTTCTCTTTCCACAGAGTCCTTAATTTATCTTCCAGGCACTTTCATTTTTCTGGATGATTCATGGGTTTGGTCAGACAAAGAGAGCTTTGATAAAATACCACGGCCTCACAAAACGCAAAAATGAATGCTGCAGATGTCCAGAGCTGCCACCTACATGTTAAGTGAAATCAGGACTCTCTGACTCACCTTCAAAACTTTTTCCAGGCCTGCTTTAATATGATTTTTATGATGCCAAAGTAACACCTCATGAATATTTTGTGCCTGCATGAGCCCAGTCAATGTCCATCAAATGCATGCTGGGCACGCTCAGCCAAAACCTCTTTCCCTGGATAAATAAAACAGATATTAAAAGAGGAATATTCCTTGAGAGGAGCTTGCTGCTGTCCTGCAGCCTCATTAACATAACCACCTCTGTCCTGTCATCTGAACGAGTTCCACTTGTGGCAACTGGATTAGTGGCAAGGTCACGGTATGTTTCCCTCCCCCCTCCCTGACAAACATCAGAGGGTAACACATTTTATCACCAACCAGATTCATGATTAATGACTCGGCTTCTTTTAAAAGCTCGTGAAATGTTTTGGTTCTGATAAACAGGGATGGTGGATGTGTGGGAAGGCAGTGTGAACGTGTTGTTGTGACAGTTTGAAATTATTATGTTTTCAGGAAATTCACAATCTACAGAGCAAGAAAACAGATGTGGGTGAGCTGGAGAAGGAGAGAGAGGAGGCCATGCAGAGACTCCAGGTAAGTTTCTCTCTGCTGTAAAATGTGTGCTGGACTGCTCAGGCTGATGCAGCCAGACCTGAAATATAGAATATAGAAATATAAAATATACTTGCAATCCATTTGGAGCACATACTGCAAACTGAATACATGATTCAAAAGTTTGACATTACAAGACTATTCAATGAAACAGAAATAATGATACATAACAACAAAATAGGAACAGGGGACAATGAGACATAGCGGCCGTCTTGTAGCTGACACCCACAGGTTGCAAAGCAATGAATAAGAAAACAAGGTTTGGACAGTATTTGTTAGCTTTAGCTGCCCATTTCTTTTTATATTCATGGAGTGAAGAGGCCCCAAAGAGTTGAGAATTTCTTCACTGAAATAGTCCTTAGAAAGGAACATTTTCCTTTCTGTGTATGTGTTTGGTTTGTCTGTTTGTTCTTGAGGAGATACCTATCTCGAGAAATTCTGCCACTTTTGAGATGGACCATTTTCAAGGCTACAGCTCTTATGACACATGATGAATGGGAGTGGTTGGTGGCACTGGTGGATTAATGCAATCCTGAGTTTTTTCTCTTAACATACAGTAATCCTACTAAATTTGTACTGCACAAAGTTGGTTCTCCTCACCTGCGTTTTCATTGTTGCTTAACCTGGTGGAGCTTCTGGGAGATAAAAGCATTTCATCTTCAGTGTGAACACAGACATTCATCTATTTCACTGTCATTGATGTTTGTGATTCAGTTGTGAAGAAGTCACATTTCAGTTTTTAAAGGATTTTCTTTTCACATCTTATACCGCTGTGTTTTTGTTGTCTTCAACATATTACTTTTTTTTTCATTTTCCCATCACGTTATGGTCTCAGTTGGTTTGATATGTGTAGACTAGACGCTTCCTCAGTAAGAAACACAGTAGTCTTAGTTCTGCAGACTGCTGACTGCCTTACATGCTCTATTCTGTTGTTCTCCAAACCCAGCAGAGCCACTCAGTCAACTAATGGAAAATCAAAGCACTGATACTGCACCTATAAAAGAGGCAGCACAGTTCAGACCTGCAGCAGAGACTCAAGGAGAAAACAAATTGTATTGAATTTCCAATGCTAATGCAGGAGATTATGCCTGATGCATACTGCATAGCTTTTATTAGGCTTTCTGTCATTTTTAGTAGTAGTGTCATTTGTGAATTATGTTTATTCATATTTGACCTTGAATGTCCTTGTGCTTGTTCCATAATCTATTCATTGCTGCGTTTGGCAGACCCTATTACCTCGTAAAGTACTAAATTGCACATTTAAATTTGCAGTATAGAAGTTTAAGCTTTAAGTTTAAGCAAATGAGCCTGGGAGGACATTCTCAGCAGACTCCATTGCAGTCAGCAGCCACTCAAGGCAGAAACATTTACAGGCGTTTAAGACAAAGCTGAACTGGTTCTTGTTCAAACCTGCAGATGTCAACTGTATCTGCCATCAACCTCTAGTGATTTACAGTGCTGCTGTTAAAGGTGTATTCCACAAAAAAACTACAATTCAAATGTTTACAAGCACTGGTTGCTCATGCTAATATCATAAAAATACAAAGAACGTGTGCAACTTGGACAGTCCATGCTGTAATCTCCAGATGAGGAAACTGTATCAACAGCAGTTTATGTCTGCAGGACGTGGAGAGACGAAACACAGAGTTGGAGGATGAGGTTCAGAATGCTGAAAAGACGCTGGCCTCCAGCCGGAAGGAGCAGGAGCAGGCAGAGGTGGAGGTGCGACGCATCATCCAGGTTCTGGACGTCAAGATCTGCGACCTGAACGACCTGAGACAAAGCCTGGCAAAGCTCATCGACAAATAGCCACAGCAGCAGTTTGGCTGCATCTCCACAGTGTTTCACTGAAGTATCAGCAGAGCAACAATCAGAGCAATATGGAGGAAAATGTGCAGCTGTTTACCTCCCTAGATCTGTTTTTTAAGATCAGTGCAGGTAAACAGCAAGTATCAGGAACCTCTTAAAGGTGCTATGTGCAAAGTAAATCATCTGTACTGTATCATTGTCACATTAATATTGCGACCTTGGTATGATCATCATAAACAGTTGGCAGTACAGTCTAACTGGCTACTACGACTTGTTTTTCCATATCATAGTTCCCAGCAGCTGCAGGTCCATTGTTTTTTAAACACGAGGTTTTCACTCTTTTCATCGTCTGCCATCACTGAAAACCCTGAAAGCATTGAATCTATTTGCTCTGGAAGATGCGCCATTGTCCTCTTTTCGGTTCCAAAGCAATCCAGTGTCTTGTCAAAATCTGACGCAGTGGTTTGCAGTGCAAAATGCTAGTGGCTGCTGAAAGCCGACAGTCTTTTCAGTGATGGCCGCCATTGTTTATGGTGATTATACTGATGTCTCAGAAGGACTGAGGTAATGATTTATTGATTGCAACTAATACACAAAGTACCTTTAAAAGAAGCCTTGCACAAAAACTGATTTTAAGCTTGTTATTTTGCAAAAGTAGACATTTCCAGCAAGTATCAGAGGGTTTTCTACTCATTTATTTTGTGTGATGTATTGTTATTTAATACAGAGTGGCCAATCCACATGTATTGGTGTACATAGAGTTGCAGTAATTAAAACATCCGACTGTTAAATGAAAGTCAGTGGTGCTCCGTTTTCCTGCAGAGCTGGAGGTCTCAACCACTCGACCGTGCCTGAGCACAGACAGTAAAACTGCAGTGCTGTAACAGCAGGACTTGACATGGTTGAAAAATAAAGTTTTATGGATAGTTACATTTTTACAAGACTTTGACACATTAAATTGATCGGCTTAGGCCTACATGTAGTAGTTCTGTATAATAAGGGTTTAAGACATACATTTTCTCATAATGTTATCGGTAGATCTCAGAAGTCACTAGAGAACTGAGAAAAATCAAGACAAGCCGCACAGGTGAAATGTCTGCTTTTACACAGTAAGAGCCTTTAGTTCATGCTGGTCATTCTGTCGTGAACACTATGGAGATGCACACAGTGGGAGTTTGGTTGGGGTAAGGACACATGGAGGCAAAGACCCTGAATAAAGTCTGCTCCGGTTCACCATCAGCAGCCTGGACTGGCCTCACCAGCTGAACATCAACAAACCCAGAGATGCAACAACCTGCTTACATTCAGGCCTCTGAGGATCCCAGCGTACAAGTATTTTTGTTCGTGTTTTATAAGAACTGCTCCTTCTCACCACTTACTCTATTATTCATGTTCATCGATGGGTTACTCACAGTCAGGATGGGATGGGAAATCAGCGATGGCTACCGGCCAAATTGCTGCTAAATTCAAGCTGCGGCTGGCAGGTTTGTCCTCAGGCCTCTTTGACAGGTAGAGCAGCATGTGAGGGAAAGGTCCTGATGTGTCGCCGTGGCGTGGCCCATGGACAGAGCACTGCTTTCCTGCCCTGTTGCTGTTGAGCTTAACCTGAGGTTGCACTTGATGTTTGTGCCAAGTTTTACTTTGTTTACATTTGTCAGCGTTCACAAAGTGATCCACTTCTAGTTAATGTATTTTTTTCTATGTTGCACAACACTACCATTTACCATATAGTAATAATAACCCCAGAGAAAGGCTCAGCAGAGCTGCAGAGCATAGATCACTATGAGAGCACTGCATGAGCTCTGCAGAAGCCCCAAACCTACCAGGGAATGTGAAGCTGTGTGTGTGCGTGCACAATACGTAGCAGTGTGCAAATGCAGACTGCTCGAGTTCAAAAAGCACAACTGCAGTAGTTTTAGTAAGTGGGTACTTAATTGACTTGTCTGTCAGCTTTATATGTGAACTGATGCACAGTATCTATCTATCTTTGCTTCTCGCCCCCTGATGAATTATTAATTTCTTCATGACAGTTATATAGGTACAAATAAGGTGCAGTGTTTTGCAGCTGATGACGCAGTAACTGCCAGGATCACAATAACACGTCAAAATGTGATTTAAACAGGTCAGAGGGAAATCTCGTGATGTAATAAAATACCAGAAAATGTACTAGCACCCATTATTACAATGATTTGTCATTATTTGTTATATTTTACAAATACCTCTACAGTAGTCAGTTTTAGTTTAATGTTACTACATTACGTTGCTATCGATCGCATTAAGAGGTTTTATTGTACCTTCAGTCCGATAAAATGATGGTTCATCATTTTGACAACACTACCTGGGAGTTTTGACATCAGCTGCTACATGCAAGCATCACTGAATTAGCAATAAAGTTTCTAGCATAGATTCCTGTTCATAGTCAATACAAGTAATTTGTAGGTAATGAGAGCTCTGTAAAGTCTCTTCTCGTTTATTCTGTCATCAGTGCTTTTTTTCACAACTGTGGTCTTTTTTTTTTTCCATGGCGTCACCAGATTATGACTGATTAGTACCAGCCTTTTATCAAGCATGAAGAAAATACATCAGACGCCACTGGCTCCTCAGCACGAGCTCCTCACAGTTGATTTCAGAAACGCTTTGCTTCACAACAGCCTTATTCCAGTGTGTCACTAATGCACAGCTACACTGTGCAAATGCATTAGGAGCTCCTGTGTACACAGAGCGGGAGGCAGGAACGCTGTCCTCTAACTGCAAGACCAAACTTTTCCCCTGGGGTCTGATCACTGACCTCTCTATTGAGACTTTGTGGGGACAACAAAGAGGACTTGATTTTGAAAGGCGGGTCCAAGTGCATTCTGGGAAATGTTGGAAATTGCCAGCTGAAGCATGAAAAGCAGAGGCAGGTTGATGGATATTGTGTATTAAATACACTGGAATAAGGCCTTTTAAAACATCTGTTGCCAGCTGCAAGAGACAGTGCAGTACCAAAGATGCACCACTGTCATGCTGAAACCACATCAACTGGAATAAACACAGAGCCTCAGCGTGATGCCGAAGTTCATCTCATCCACATTTTTAAATTGAACTTAAGTTTGACCTTTCAGTATGACTCAAAATACCTCAGAATATTTTAGTTTCATTTGGTAAAATAAGAGGAAAATGGTCAACTGGTGTTGGTCAGTTCAAGGCTACGACTTTGTTTCATAAGAATTACTGGATTGAAGAGAGCAGGTGTTTGTATGGAATTGACAATGTGAGATGAGTTCCTTATATTTGTATAGAACTGTTTAACATTAAAACTCAGTCATGCAGTCACTGCTGTGGTCTTTGTGTGATGGGAGGGTAAGAAACTCAGGTTTGTGACGTGCAATTCATCATTCCTACATCTTACACTTCCACATGATTACATTTTTCTTGGACTAGTATTTCAGTTTGTTCCACTAAACTGAAAGATTTTGATGTTCCACCTCAAATGATAATGAAATGTCAGTCAGCTTGAATTAACTCAATTCATCACACTTTGAGCAGTACATTTCTAGTGAGCAGTGGCTGAGATGCAATTGGTCGCGCTGCTTGCTATTTAACAGCAATTGATGTGGAAACCTCTTTAAAAGGAGTGCAGGAAGCATGCGAGGTGGCAGGTATGACAGTGAATTTTTGATCAGCTGACAGCAGCTGGTGTTTGAAATGCTGTGATAAACTCATCTCAGCTTTTCAGTGTTAGCAAAGACAGTACAGTATCTTTTTCATTTGGACTCAGCCACCGTGCACCATGTGAAATGTGTTACATCAGTCTGTACCGTTAATAATGCAGTTTGGACATGTGGCATTTTGTTTGTGCTGCACGGTCCTGTCAGTTCAGACTGACACATACAGCATGTGCTGCTTCTGTGTGCCAAACTGAAATAAAGTGGAAATAACAGCCAACAAGTTCATACCCGCACTGTTCCTGTCAAGTTTCAGAGTGCACCCACTGTTAGTTTCAATCAGTGCCAGTTCCAAGCAGGAGGTTTACTGAATTACCCAGTGAACAGGCCTCTGACCTCAACTACTTGCCAATCTCGTCTCATGATTATCTTATAACTTGGGAAGATTTGGCACATATTACAGTGTCTTAGTTGCACCAGCTTCATCTGGTTTCCCTCAGCCTCACGGCCATATACTGTACACTTTAATTCAAATTAAGCCAAAACCATTTTTCCACGCCCCTTAATCATACAAGTCAGACAAGCAACATCGTTTTCTTAATTTATTTTAACACAAAATGGCACAGAAAGCCAATTCAGTCAAAATGTCTACTTCAGCTTCTTCTTGGGGCGAAGGTTGTTGGTGTGTCCACACTTCTTCTTACGGCAGTTGACAGCACGGGGGTGCAGACGGGCATAGCACCTGCAAAACAAACCATCTGTGGTCAACTAAGGAAAATCTCCTGAACCTGAACATGAAAACTCAAACTGTCAAAACGTCTTTAATACAGCATTTGGGACACCAGAAGATCTATATATGGTGCTAACAACTTCAGGAAATCATGTTGCACATTTGGGGAAAGAATTCCACAAAATCAAAATCTGGGGGCCTAAATCAACTTTTATCCTAAGCCATTTTATTTCAGCATATGTTTACACAAACTACCTACAACACCCTGCACTCAAATTCCAACTGTTCCATCTTATTTTAAATCCATGTTACATACACATACCACAATATTTGTAATGTGCTTTGGCCTAACTTTAACAACAGTGGTACATTTAAGTTTAAACAAGGCGATAAGATCAAAACAGACCACTTCAGTGATCGTCAAGACTTACTTGCGGCAGATCATCTTGTCGCAGTTGTACTTCTGGGCCAGCTGTCTGAGTGAAGGCTCGATGATGCCACCACGCAGACGCAGAACCAGATGCAGAGTGGACTCTGGAGGGCAGTTCAGATACTTGACGTCAATCTCAACTTCAGTCACATCCATTATCAGCATATAAGAGAGCATTTTCTCTCTATAACATTTAATCTTTACCAGGTACGCTGTGAAAGCTTACTGCTGTGGGCTTTTAAGAGCGGAACAACACACATACACTTGGTGTGTATCATCAGGACAATTTCAGATGCTCCATCAGCCTCAGGATTTCTGGGAGACTTCTCTTGTAATTTACTTAAATCGTTAGCCGTTTACACTTTGTTTCATAATAAAAAGCTTATCTATAGTTTACTGTAACCACTGACACGTTCAGCACATGTAGCCCTGTTTTCAATGAGCTCTTACCTTTCTGGATGTTGTAGTCAGACAGTGTGCGTCCATCCTCCAGCTGTTTGCCAGCGAAGATCAGACGCTGCTGATCAGGGGGGATTCCTGCAAACACAACAACACTTACTCAAACTGCAACATTTACATTTAACTGAGAACTCATGTTCATGCACAAAAGGCAGTGGCTAAGTGGTTGATGGGTGACCATAATTCACAATATAAAACATATCAAACATTTTACTTAGAGGGCTGCTTACGAACGTGTTTCTGCTTTCAAATCACAAAATCAAAAGTCTTGCACTAAAGCAAATTACATTTTAACAGTTCAAGGTACACACACACACACACACACACTTCCCCAAGATTTTGGTATCATTTATAAATATGTAGGTAAAAAAAAAAAAGAAAGAAAGAAAAACTGGCTCCCAAAAACCATATTTGTAAGGGATGCATTGGAAGCTACTAGCTAACGAGCTGTCAAGACTCCAACTGCTTTCAGCGTAAAGTTACGTGTGCCGGCTCACCTTCCTTGTCCTGGATCTTTGCCTTGACATTTTCGATGGTGTCGCTGGGCTCAACCTCGAGGGTGATGGTCTTCCCCGTCAACGTCTTCACGAAAATCTGCATGTTTGCAGGCTGAGAGAGAGAACTGCGGTTAGCTCCGAGTTTAGCCAACTTGTAATGAACACGGTAAGTGACACCATCTCTCACTACACGTCAACCACACAGACACCTGTCATACACACTAATTACATGTGAAATGGCAATACAGTCACCGCTTCTAAACCAGGATGGTAACCGTGAAAGTTATTGCTTGCTTTTGATGAGCAGGGAGCGACATGTTAGCTAATGCTAGCCACTCGGTGCGGGCCCTCGCCACATGCGTACCGTTAGCGTGGAGCGCAGTTACAACTTTCTCTTTTAGCCTTCGAGTTGAGCCACTGATACTTACTACACAATCTATATCGACAAAGGACGAAAAATATATTGTTTTAATCGAATACAACAACTCAACAGTTACAAAAAAACGATAAATGTGTACTGGACAAAACGTGTACCCACCCGGCCGCTAGCTGAGCCTCAACGAAAAGAGAGCGGAAGAGGTTGACGCTGGAACACGTCACTTCCGTCTGCCTGTTTTTGGATTTATTTATTTATTTTTTTAATGCAGTTATTTTCGAAAAGACTTTTAACGATACATCATATTTACTATTTTGGAGAAAAAATGCCACTCGTTTAGCCCCGATGCATGTCGAAATTATGCGTGCAAAGTTAAAATTTACACGTTTCTGCCGCAAAGACACATTTTTAACAACCACGTAGGTGAGCGTATGATCCGGCAAAAGCAGCTCATGCCAGATACACACACATACATACATACATACATACATACATACATACACAGTATGATACTTTTTTAAAACTATTTATTTATTTTTGTTACAGCATTTTACTACACAAAAATAGACCGAGGAGGGCGACAGCGAGCAAAGTGATACGTCTCAAAAGTTGTCAGTTCATTGAAAAAATGCATTAGTGCTTCATTCAACAACACGCTGTAATTATTGATTGAGATTGCCGAGTCACATTTTCAGTTTTGAGCACCTGAAATGATTTGCCTTGTATTTTTGGAAAGCAGTTCGCTGTGGACATCTGCTGTTGCATGAACAAAACAGCATAATATGTGAATCTAGTAAGCAAATACGGCGTATCATTTTGTTAAATTTAACATCAAATTATAACTGAATCTATTAATCCATATCACACGTACACACACACACACACACACACACACACACACACACACACACACAAATATATGCATCTTGCACTCAAATGCAGGTCAGTCATGCTATGCTGCAAGTTGATATCGTAAGTTTATCTAAGGTTTTGCTGAGTTATAAAAAAGACTCTTGAAAAGGGGAATTACGTTCATTCCAAATATTTTGTAGGTTCTTCTAGGACACTTGTCCCAAGCGGCCTTTTTGTAACACAAGCAAAGCCAGATGGAAGGGAGTCTATAGTTACACCATTAGGTCCTCAGAAATCATGATTTTTATTTATTTTTTTTTTTTCTGGCAAGGCTCCTCAAGTTAGAGAAGTTGTGTGTGTGTGTGTGTGTGTGTGTGTGTGTGTGTGTGTGTGTGTGTGTCCTTGTTGTAGAATAAAATATTAAAGCTGAGTAGTTTTCTGTGCCCAGTCCACTCATTGCACATGTCCAGGTAATAGGACACCACAGCATGCATTTGTTTCTCTGCAGGAGCAGCAACAGTAGCGACATCATCATGTTCCACAGCACAGAGGTTTCCATGGTGGTGCATTTTTCACTCGCCTCAGAAGATGTCTAGCTTATCCAAAGAGTGACAGTAATGTAAGGAGAACACTAGTGGTATCCAGTATGACGCCAGTGGTAAAAACACTGATCCAAGGCCGTCCTGTGGGCAGAGAGTTTCTCCGGTCTACAAACATCCCATTTCTGGACAGCAGTCCAGATGCATTCTCAACCAGTTTCCAGGAGGATTTCCAGCCTTTTTCCTCCGAGAGGGCAGAATCTAGTCAACCCACCCAAGCTCACGTGGACCACAAGGACTTGAAACACATCGAGGAGTATCTGACAGAGGCAATGGTGTCCTACCAACGTCACAAATTGCCACAGATGAGCCGCACGCCACGCTGGACCAAGCTTTCCACCAACTTCAAGATGCAAGCTGACCCTCGGGAGGTTGCTTTCCACACCACCCACTTCCAGAATTTCCAGCCCCAGCCTTTCCAGCCCCCACCCGCTCCTATCCGACAAACACTGGACATCAAGAAGATTCAGCAAGTGGAAAAGCTCCCACAAAGCACCAGCAAAGCCTCCTTCACCCCACACCATGGCTGTCCTGTTGTAAAAGCCATGGTCAAACATCTAGGTTAGTGACAGCATTCTTCATATTATTGTGATTCTTTCTCTAAGTGAAACAATAAATCCATATTAGATTGATGATTGATGTGAACGTTCAGCAAATTCGATTAGGAATTAACTCCTGATGGGTGAACATTCAAACACCGTCAACCTTTCAACGTCATCGTCTTATAATGAATAACAGTGAAGCAATCTGTGGTAGGGTTCGTCTTTGAAGACGCAGAATGTGTTGTGTAATGAAGAATTTTAAATTTCTCTCTAGAAGAGGGCTTTCCCACAATCAAAGGGGACGGGCAGCATTGCAGTTTTGTCTCCCAGTACAGCAACACCTTCCAGGGAGCCTGGAGTAGCGCTGCTCAGTCTGTGGAAAAGGTAATAGAGCAGCAGCAGCGGCTCTTAGCCATGAGCTATTAGGATCAAAGACGGGTTTTATTCCAACCAAACACTACATGGCTTGAATGAAAACCTGCAGACTCTTGAGGAAAACTGTTTCCATCTGACTTATACACTGATTTATCCAGTGGAAAAAAAGAAAAAACAAATTCTCACAATACTACACTGTTCATTACTGAGTACTGGAAGGCATTTCAACCTCATGTCTCTGCCTTAGCTCAGATATAATAACTGTGAGCCTGAAAACTGCACCAGAAAGTCTAAATGTACTGAACAGTGGTGAAAAGCATCAAACTACATTTACTCAAATGCTGTACTGAAGTTCATTTTTAGATTATTGTACTTTAGCCCTCCCATACTTTTCAGGGGGAAATGCTGCACTCTTTACTCCACTACAGCTGCAGTATTTGCTGTAAGATTTTACATTCAAATTATCATCAAATTTTATAGATTCAGCTACACAGGAGTATACAACTATACACCAGGCTTAAGTCAGCTTGTGTCAACCTGAGAAAAAAGAGAAATGTTGGACCAACTTAAAAAAACTTCAGTTGGTCACAAACATACAAACAAACACGAAGGACTATATATAGGAAAATCTATTTTGAAAACTAGAGTTCAACTGTCTTCCACCAGCAGTTCCAGAGAAGCCGTTTTCTTCTCCATAGACAGACTCAGTTTAAACCAGAATGCAAGCTGAAGCAATGCTCAGCTGACCTGGAGTACCAGCACCGTCAGCTTTAAGTAGACACAAGAGCAACGAGGGTATTGACCTTTTAATGAAGCTTTCCATGACCGTGACTGTTTTTATCATCTTTCTGCAGCACACCTCCTCAGTGGCTATGGGTGATCCTGAGAAGATTGCAGAAAGAGAGACAACCAACGCTGCGTCATTCAAACGACCCACTGTTTGCAGGTCTGCAGCTTTTCTGCTGGGCCTGGTCTCCTTTCAGATCTCTTTTCAGATGTGTTGGTTTACTGCATGTTATGACTTCATATGTCAGGAGGTGTAAGGATGGAAAAGCTTACATTTGATTGACTCAAAGGCCTCAAAAATACAAATTTCAAAGTTGTCCAAAATATTAAATTTCAGAAATATTATTTGTCACTCTCTAAAAAGTCAGATTATTTGGTGTTGAGTTTATCCCTGCACTAATATAATCAAAGCACTAACTGTGGTTTTCATGCAGGCCACTTGTGGTGAAAGAGCACCTGAAGCTCAACCTTGGGAATTCCTGTGAGGACTCATGGTCATCCACATCCAGAGAAGCCTTTTGTTACCACAAGCTGGGTGAGTGTTTTCTGTGTCACTGTCCAAACAGGCTTTTGCCCCTTAAGTTTTCATTCTTGCTAACTAACAATTTAAATCTAGTACTTAGATATGCCACAGTGAAGATGTCTTCATTTAGTTGCAGCACATGGTATAAGCAAACTAAGCAGCTGCTTAGGGCCGTCACATACCAAGCAGGAAAAATGCAAATGTGAAATTCTTTGTTAGCTGTCTGTCATCTTTTGTTTATCCGGTCAGTCTGGATCTGTCTGTGTGGTTTATTTCCAAGGAGGTCCAGTTGTTCTGACAAAGAGGAACCCGAATTCCAGCTCCTTACCCAGGGGGGACACTGATAGGAAGCGCAACAAAGAGAGGATGTCGGTCACCACCAACAGAATCTCCTTCTCTGATGTGAGATAACAGACCTCCTACTTAGTTAATTTTTTTTTTTTTTTGTATTATAATATTACTGCTATATAAAGTTGCACAGGTCATGAAAGTGAACATTTTCCACTTTAGGTGAATTTATGGCCTTTTGTTATGTTAAAACATCTTACTGTGTCATATCGCAGCTGAACCACACAGAGAATCCAGTGTATGTGCCCAAACCTGAGCTGATCACCAAGAGCCATGTCCAGTTCAGCCCATCCTGTCTGTCAGGCCTGTACTACACAACCACGGCCAAAGAACACTACAGCAAACAGGACGGAGAGCCAGCCAGGCCGGCCATGCAGCTGCCGAGCAACATACTGAGTGGACCAGGTGATGGTTTGGTCTTGTTTGTGTGTTTAAAGGGTGGTGCATGTAGACGTTAAACATGTTTAATCTGTTTGGCAGAACATGGGCTGAGCCTCAGCACCACCAAGACTGACTACATCCCTTTGAAGACCTGCAGACAGACAGCTTCTCTGGCACAGCAGAGAGTGAGAGATCGTGAACATAAATCAAAAATCTTGCCACTCATCTGTAGAATATAGCCCTGACCGCAGTACTGGGTTAATTTTGAACAATCCACAGCAAACCAGCCAGCAGTAGGATTATTTGGACCAGTAATACAACAGTAATACAAGAATATTGAGTTAAAATACTGAATTTTAACCCAGTGGGTTTTTTTTGTGTGTGTAATACAATATTGTCTGCCTCTCTTTCTGTTAATCGACCAGAGCAACATCAGGTTTCCTCTGGTCCATCAGCACTTCGGCACCACCCACAGTGAAGACTACACCGCCAAACCTCTGATCATGCAGCACCCTTGCCACAGCCAGCTCTGCACTCATTTTGTCATGCAGTGACTGAGAAACACAACTTGGTCACTTGCTCTTGTGTTCTTTTCCAGCTCCAAATAAATGATATAGTCAAATCAAGAGCAGTTCTGTGGACTTACTGATATGTTGCAGCATATTCCACATATTTGACTCTTGGTTCTGGATCTTTTGTGTGTGACAGAAGTGTAATGTATAGTGAACTCATTGAACTCCAAGTTGAGCTAAATCTTTCCTACATTTCCCAGTCCTACATCTTTTCAAAAACCCCAACAAAAGAGGTGTGATGTTGTTCTATTCATGTGCAGAATTACAACCCTGATCCTCAGTCTGCCGGCTCTTACAGTTCTTCAACTTTCAAGCATGCATCCAACCAAAGCCACTCTGTCACATCATCCCTCAGTGCAGAGTGTTTTTCACTGTACTGCATAAGAATTCTCATTATCTTTCTGGGCTGAAAAATAAATAAACGTTTACCCAGATCAGTACAGGGGCTATCAGAGCGTGAAATGTTGAAGCAGTGTGCAAGTGCAGCTTTAGCAGTTAGGTGGCTTAAACATGAACCATAGCCTCGTCAGTCATATTTAGGCCAAGGAGGGAAGAAGCCTTGGGCTTAACTGTTTTGCTTCCACCCTGTGTTTACAGTGTCAACACTAACTGTTAAGAAGAAGGTTAGCATCCCCTCCTTCAAGCATGATTGACCACAAAACTTTGTAAAAACAATTTATGTTGTAGCAATAACACAGCCTTGACCCAATATGCAGGCTCTGCTGATTTAAAAATAAAAAAGCTGGCAGGCAGCAGATGTAAATAAACTAAATCTGGAGCTCACCAGCCAGGCAAAAAGCCAGAAGTCCAGGTATGGGTTGGCATGTCAACTGGCCAACAAGTTCAGTTCAGGTCCAAGGTTTACAAGAACATGGTTTAATACTAGAGTGAGCTCCAGAATAGACCAGACAGATCTTGTTGTGCCAAGACACGTGCCAAACACAAGTTAATTTTAACTTTCAGTTTTTCATTTAAGACCATGGAATGTATGACACATTCAGAAAAATGTACATAATTCATCGTCTTTTTGTGCACCTGGCCATTTAAAAACAATCAGTATTAAAGAGTGAGCATTAAGGAACACTTCTGGATTACAACTTGCTGATCTGAATGATTCTGTTATAGACATTTACACACAATACTATGTTCAACCACTATGACAACTGTAGTATATGAGTGATACGATCTGATAAGAAATGCAACAAAGGAAGTTTATTTCTGACTCAATTCTCCAGTGCTTTGATTTATTCACCATATGAACTTTGACTTGATAAACTCCTGGGAAAAAATGTTTTACAAAGATAACTGTTTCAGTGATGTGATCATGTCATAAATGGTCGGCCAACATGTGACATGACGATCATGTGACAAACCCTCTGACTTGTGAGGGCACATGACACAAAATACCCACACAGAGAAACCAGGTTTTACTGAGGTGGTACAGAATTCTCTTCCAAAAATTCATTTGATTAGTTTTCATTTTAGTTTACTGTTTTCCTTTTTGTTACATGCTTTTTGTATTACTCTCTGATATAATATTTTAACATAATAGCTCACCTTATTTGTATCTTCTGTACCTGTTCTTTTTCTATGTGCTTTTCTGATATAGAATAAGGAACGTGATAAAGTGATCTTATAGGCATTGGCAGACTTTAGCTGAAAACATACGCTGCCTTCAAAATAAAAGCCACCCTTCAACTTCGAAAATCGAGTCAACGGTCAAATTCAAGAATTTCATGCGTCCTCGTGTCGGACATCCTTCTTCAATTCAGTTCACACATAGATCTACACAGACACAATAAATAAACTGAGAAGTGAAAGAGGGTACACGCAGTCAGAATTTGAAAGGTGCAGCCGGAAATGGCCTTGTTGTTCTGCGTCACTTGACGTATAGCCAGTCCACGCTGTCATCCGCCTCCTCCGCCCTGTTAAAGTGGGCGGGCGTGACTCGCATGTGCTCCTCATCATTGGTGTAAAACAGAGAGCTGCTGTGTTTCTGGGCGTTGAGAGCTGCCACCGTTTATAAAGTCTCCGCTTCTATTGAACGTCCAATTGGAGTAAATACACAGTCGGGCTGCTCTGCAGCAAACTTCGCCTTTGAGAAGACCACTGCTTCGCTCCTGTCCTGCCGGTGAGTTTGACACCTTTAAACGTGAGCTCAACGCTCACAGCTGTATTTATAAAAGGTACTCCCGGTTCTCAATCCTGATTGGCTGAAACCCGCTCATAAAATTCACCATAGGCAAGCAGGAAAATATCAGTAGTATTAGACCCACAGAAATTAACCACCGAGCACAGCTGCTGTTACAATACTACGTACGTGATGTAGACTGAAGGCAAAACTTCAGTCATTCGCTGTTTGACGTCATGTCTGTATGAATATTTGGCCTGTGCTTTCAGATATTCTTTACACTCACACAGAGTGTGTTTAAGGACCATGGGAAGATGAAAAATGTGTCATTTCTATGAATTGGTGAAAGTTTGTCTGAAAATCATACAAAACAGGGTAAGATGCCCTGGAATTCTTCAGCAACCAGTTTGTTTAGCAGTGTTAAAGCTCCAACCAGAGTGAAATTTTATGATATAATGTTATTAAACATTTCCAAAAACATGTTTAAAAATAAAAGCAGGCTACAGAGCAGTGAGGACTTGCAGGACTGGCCCTGGCATGTCAGGGACCCTAAAGAGAACCTCCCAACCCCACCCTGAAAATAAGAGAAAAAAATCAAAACTAACATTATGTTCTGTTTCTTGGAAAGTGCATATTTAAAGCCACCCCAAAAGCAGTGCATAATATTATTTAAAAAGTGAATACAGGACTTGACATGTGTAACTGACTTGATTTGTGGTCCCCTCCTCCATGAGTCCAACTGGCTCTGGTTATTTGCAGTTTGTCTTTTACAGCACCTGAAAACCAGTTCTGCACAAACTTCTAACATTACTGTAAACCGTGGTTTAGTGTTTAGCCCTCAGCATTGTCAAAATGTGTGTTTTCATTTACCCTTTTACTGTCTTCACTCACAGCGATGACAGTCAGCCCCATAAAGTGTTTCACGCTGGAGCTGGATGGTCCAGCTGATGCAGCGTTCATCGGAGGGGAGGTGGTGTCCGGTCAGGTGGTGCTGGAGCTCCGGAGGGACACCAGAGTGCACTCTATGAAGGTGCAGGGCAGAGGGGTGGCCACAGCACACTGGCTGGAGAACCGGGGCATGAACTCCGTCTATAACGACTACACCTCCAAGATCACATACTTCAGGAAACGACAGCATCTGATCCGAGGTCAGTGGTGAAAGCTTCAGAGGGCCTTAGTTCCCTGGATGGTTAATATTCAGTATACGGGTTGTAGAATAATCACAAGTAAACCCCAGGTGAGTTATAGCTGTTTAGGCCATCCTTCTGTCTTTTTTCCATTTTAAATGTACCATTTGATTTGTTTTCATGGGCTTGTTGTTGAAATATGCAATGATTCTTCATAATAAAATATCCATATAATGTTTTGCATGTAATATGTCATTCATTATTCACCATAAACCATGTTGGTAATAGTTTAGCAACATAAATGCATGGAAGAGAGCCAAACAGGGCAGGTGAAAGAGTTCAGTTGTGATGATCAGAGTGGAGTTATGGGTAGTGCATTTACATCATTTGTGCTGACTTTGTTGCAGTTTTTGCATTTTCTCTTATCCCCTATTGTATCTGTATTATATCCTTGTAAGATACTATCCATCGTTTGTAGCTCTGCTGTGATATACATAGTAATTGTATTTTCAGCATGTATTGCAGCTGTAGCAGCTATAGTCTGAATAATGTGCTGTTAAAACTGCTGTAATGTGCCGGCTGGTAGCCACTGTGTCTTGTAGTTGCTGCATTTTGCTAAATGAAGCCACCTGGGCCAAATGTGTTGCATGGAAACCCGAGAGAGAGGTCGACGCCGGCTCGTCCAGATACATCTGCCAGATAACATAATCCTAACATTAAACACAAATCCATTAGTGCCGAGTCCAAATAAACACAACTGGTTTACTGATTCCAAAGTTGTACCGGAAATAACGCTGTAAAGTGTGAAAATTCCCCCCGGTGTGAAAGGCACCAGGCAGCTTAAAAATCAGAAAGGCAAAGAATATAGGCCAAAGTGACTAAGTAAATAAACAGTGGTTAATGTTTCATTAACTTCTTTGTAAACTGTGTTTGGTTTGACCGTCTGGGCAGATAAATATAAATGGACACGAGAAGCAGACTCTCAAATAGGAGCAGAGTTTGTGTTGTTGCTTTGGAGGCCAAACAAGTTGAATGTAGGATACCAATACAAACAGTTTGTCATTTCCAGGTCATTTGCTGCTGCAGCTGCTGCATCGTGTGTTCGCTGTGGTTAAACATGCACTAGGCAGGTTTTGTATGTTAAAATCTTGCCTAAATCATACACTGTGACGAAGGTAACACATCACCCATTAACTGAGCTGCAGTGCTAATGTTCTGCAGCTGACGAATACTTGAATTATCCATCAATTTTTTGTATTAATAATTTAGTGTAAAATATTAAAAATGTCATTTACCATCAGTAACCAGAGCTGAAAATGATATTTTCAACCTGATAACCTGCTCAGACCAGCTGTGAAAAACTATGAACATTAATCAGATAATGACGCAGGAAAATATGCAAAACTAAAAATAAATACATCTGTAAAAAGCAAATGTTTGGTATTTTTACAGCAGTTAGCGACTGAACAATATTCCAATCTGTTTATGTTGAGCAACTATATGTTCAAGCATTATTGGTGCTCAGTCCTCCTCTGCCAAAATAAAATCTGGTTTTGATGTGGTCACTGGTGAGAAGATTTCCTCACATGAGAGGTGACTCAAAATCAAAAGTGAAACACAAACTGGCCAGTCTGGACTAGTTTAGCTGAGTTCACATGCTTCTCATTCAGCTGCAGGCTGTTTCCTTAGCACATCTCATCCTTTAGAGATAAAGCATAGAGGAGGCCAATATGACAGATATATACTATAAGATTATATCAATTTGTTATCCATTAGAAATTTCCCTATACCATGACCTCTACCCCTTTAATACTCTACTATCCCAACAGCAAACCCACAAGTAACAATAAGAAACAAAACTAAAGATAAAAATGTATAATGACATAGGTAGAGTCATATAAAATCACATGGCAAACAAAATCTAATTATTTGGTATAGCAATATGTTTCTGTTATAAAAGAATATCATGTTACGTTACAGATTTTAAGGAATCCTCCAAGGAGCAGATCTGTTTTATGGTCCTGGTGTATACTTTCAAACGATTAGTAGATAGAAATGTGGAAAAAGTAGAAATAAGGTTGTTGTGTTTGGTTCTGTTTACTTGGGAGAAGAAATGAGGAGAAAGTGACAGAGGAGAAAGGAAGGAGGGAGGAAGGACAGAGGAAGGAAGGAGGAAGGGGTGGGGGCTGTTTGAAAAATGCAGCCCGTGGTTGCCGCGGCAACCAGGAAAACAACACGTGACTCCCCTGGTGCCCGCCCTCATCCACCACCACACAGTGTAATGCTGATGCTGCTGCTGCTGCTGCTCTCCATTCATTTTTCCAATATGGTGTCAGCTCATTTTTCTTTTAGTTTGCCATAAAGAAAAAAAAAGGTTTTGCTTTAAAGGCAGAAATGCATCTGTGAGGTTCAGTGAAGAGGAGTTGTTCTAGTTATAGGGCTCGAAAGCTTTTGAAAAGGTGTTCTTCCTCCTGCAAACACCACTGAAGATACATATTTGGTGTGCCTTCATACCGGTTTCACGTAAAGCAATAATTTGCCGGACCGGCACTTTACTGGGACCGATCCGGAAATTTCCCAGGAAAGTTCCGGATCGGATCTGTGTGTGTGTCGGGTCGGATCCCGCGTCGGATCTCGGCCCGGGTTGTTATTATTATTATTATTATTATTATTATTATTATTATTATTATTATTATTATTATTAGTAGTAGTAGTAGTAGTAGTAGTAGTAGTGTGTGTGTGTGTGTGTGTGTGTGTGTGTCTGGTCGGATCCCGGGAAAGAAAAACCACTGATAGACTTAAGCTTATTCAAATCTCTGCAGCTCGACTATGAACCAGAACCCAGAGCAGAGAGCACATCAGTCTAGTTTTAGCTGCTCTGCACTAACTTCCTCTAACTGTTATTAATATTAGTGCGTGTGTGTTTGACATGTGTACAGACACAGGCGGATGCACCTGATTTTCAAAATAAAACTTCTTTCAAACTCGATGATCAATAACATATTTTTTGTTCAGCCTCTCTGTGCGGCCCGGTACCAAATGGCCCACGGACCGGTGGTTGGGGACCGCTGTTCTAAAGGCCCGTCTTTGCTCAAAAGCATGCGAGCCTTCACTGTAAATATTTGTTCTGCAGTGTTGTGCACTCAGCAGCTCTTTGGGTAAACAAAGAAAAAACTCACGAGGATAAATATATTTGCTTTAGTCTGCTGCAGCAGTAAACGTGTTGGCAGGCATGATTGCTTATCAGGCCCATCGTTCTGTGCAGGGCACCCCACGTCCAGCTTATCAGCACCGGCGCAGGGAGCCTAGTTAGAGCCAGACTGCTGCTCCTGGTCACCAGCAGGTGGCGTGCTGGGCCTAATGTCACACCAGGCCAGAGCTTCCTGGATGCATGTTGAGCAAAAACTGCTAAATTGTCTCCCAAATATGTCAGAGTTCTGCTGCCAATTAGGGCTTTTCACTTTTTCTTTTGACTAATTAACTGATTATACTGGAAGAAAGATGCCATGAAACCTACATGTACTTTCTGCCTTTATCTTAACCTGCAAGGAGCAACAGTGAGGGAAGAGTCAGTTGGAAAGCCCCTCCTGAAGCCCATTTATACTTAATTATTCTGGGAGCGCCATCTACCCACACTTCTACAACTTTTTTGTGTAGACACATCCCGGTCGTCTTGCAGCTGTGCGCACAGCCTCCACATCGCCAGTCGGTGGCACTGGAGAGCTAACTACTCTTCCCAGGGAACAAAGGCGTAAACAACTTTGTTTTTGTCAGACTACACTTGATTTTTGCCTGAGAGCTTTTGCATTGACTGAAGAGACTAACACAGCGAATGAAGCAGTTTTTGTTAAGTTTAATGACTGCTGCAGAGTTCAGTAGAAAAGTCAATTCTGCTCAGAATTTGCTTTGTTTGCACATGTTGGAAGTGGATTTGGTGTGTTAGGAAAAAGCTGAATGTGTGCCATATTTCATGCATGTGACCTAGTTGGTGGAAGTTTTTTTTTTTTTTTTTTTTTTACAGTCGTGGACATGAAGTTTTCCTGTGTTGTGCTGTCTCTTTATTATCCAAGCTGGAACGGCTGCTGTTGTTTTTCATAACGGGATTTGGTGGCATAAGTTGCATGCTTTTGTGCATAGCTGTGTGTTTTCCATATGTGCAGCAGCCCAGGCTGTGCATGTTCAAAGCGACATGGAAGAAGTGAAGTAAACAGCTTTGGTCCAGTCAGACGACTTCCCTCTGAGCTGCGCAGGGCGGATCTCTGCCAGACGGAGGCATGCCCAGTAAGCCTGTTTTCTTCTAAGAACCTGTAACCATCAATCATCGCGGACCCTGTTTTCCTCACTGCTGCTGCCTCCACACCCAGTGTGCATGTTTGTTATGTTGCCTTCACCCTGAGTCCGGAAATATGGCCGTTGTGAAAAGAGCTGCACTGAGGGAAGTTTACATGACATCCGAAAATTGTCAAGACGTGAATCTCAGCTGTGTGGTTGTCAGGAAAGTGTGAAGAGACTTTATGGTGGTTATCATTTTTGATAATGCTGGCATCGTGAGGTGGATTTGTCCTCAGTCTGTGTCCAGACTTGTTCTGATGTTTTTGGAGCTGCTGACAAGAGGACAGCAACCTAAACGTACAGAATGATTCTTGGCTTATTAATGGTGTCAAACTGAGTGTTTGTTTGTTGTCAACGTGAAAACTCTTCTTCTGTTCACTGTTTAAAACTTTCCGGATAAGTTTTATTTTCATTTTGATCAACTGAGGCAGCAAAATGACTCACTTACAACTGGAGTGCTGACAAGTCGGTGCCAAGGAGGAGCACCTGAAGGCAGCAGCACCAGCCTTCAGCTCTCTCCAGAGGCTTTACATAATAAATTCAGAAACCCCGCCCACTTTCTCAGCCTCCATAAAGCCTTCAGTCGTACTCCGTCTAACAGTTTGATCTCTCAACAAGTGAACGAAAGATATCCGAAGATCCTCTCCTGTAAACTTCACATTGTGCAGAGCAGGAGTAGAGGAAACGCTCTTTTTCAGGGGACTCTCACAGCCTGCAAATAAAATGATTTTCGACAAGTTGAAAAAGTTTGACATCGTCTTCGACTCCCCGGAGGTGGACTGTCCTCCGGTGTTCAGCAGCGGGGACGTGGTGTCCGGACGGGTGGTGGTGGACCTGTCCGGGGAGAGTCGGGTGGACTCCCTGAAGCTCCACGCCGAGGGATTCGCTAAAGTGCACTGGACCGAGTCCCGGTCCGCCGGCTCCAGCACCGCATACACCCAGAACTACAGCGACGAGGTGGAATACCTGAACCGGAGAGAGGTGCTGCTGCAGGCAGGTCAGTCCGCGGTGGAGGCTCGGTGATGGGGGAGAAAGCAGAGGGTGCAGCCTGTGTGAAAACTTGTCTAACTGATCTAGTTGCGTCGTCGACTCATTGAGCAGATGCCAAGTGCATGAAACAATAATGAAAGTGGTTTGTGTGTCTGGGGACACTGGGCTGGTTGTTTGTCTGCAAACTGGGAACACTGTTGTTTTCATAATCTAGTTAAAAGCTTTTCTGGTTATATTAATGTTCGGTTACTTGGTTGTGAAAGTTGTTGTGTTTCTTGATTTATCCAGTTGTTGCTACTGGAGATGCAAAGTTGCCTGAATCAACTGAAGATGAAACAAATGTCAGACTTAAGATTGCAGTTGTTAACTTCCTGAAACGAGTCAAACTGAACACCCAGATCCAGGCGGCTCAAAACAAGCACTCAGGGATCCATTCAGTGACAAAAGCTCTCCCAGGGCCCTGGTTTTTATCTCCTGTGCCACATGAGAAGTTTGTTGCCTGTATAGAAGTATAAAAAGCCTTGCTCTATAGGAAGAGAGCAAAACATGCTGCAACATGTGTCTCTGCACTCCTTTCTCATTGTGAAAACATCTGTTGAAAGGAACAGCGCTGACATCAGACTTTTCCTCATTCGAAGAAAGTCTGAGTTGTTTTTCTCCTCGGCTGCGTGGGAGAGCCTCGGGTTTCTCTCTCCATTCATTGGACACCGACTTGTTTTGGTTTTAAGTGAAGACAGGAAATTCACAGCCAGGCCTTCAGCAGTTTTATGACGTTTTCCTGCCGAGTTCAGTCTCACTGCTCGACTCTGTGTTTTGCAAAAGTATCATGTCATGTTAATGAATTTGGTGCTGTTTGTATGGCTTTTTTGGCCATACAGCAGGCAGCCCACAGCAACCCACTTGACCCATTAAGAGCATTTGACAGTGACAGTATTGTTATTTAAATCAAGCTGGAGCTTCCAGCTAACAAAGGGACACAAAACACATCGAGGCAGTTAAACACAAACACGTGTTCCTGGACCTGTGCAGCAGGAGTGGGGGGAAACCGAGCAGCTGAGACGGACTGTGTAATACAGCTTGAGGAAAACATGTTCTCAGGCAGCACAATGGAGCAGGAACCACCCTTCTGAGCAAGCTCAGGAGCCATGTGATTGCAGAGAAAGACAGAGAGATTTCTATTTCAGCAAGAGTCATGCTGAAAAGATCTGTCCATGCTCTCTCACTAAGTCAACTTTATTTATCTGGATTTCCAAAGAACTCTTGTTGTTGTTTTTTCAGTTTGAACTAATTGTGCAGGTTCAGTGCAGTTTTATCTTCTTTTGCGTCTTCCTCAGAAGTAATTTGCTGCCATTCATTCTTGTGTTAATCGCCTTACACATAATCAGATGGATCACTTCCAGTAAATATTAGAAACTTTTATTATGTCACTGTGCTGAATTGTTTTATGTTGGTGTTGTATTACTTTATGGCGCACTTGTTGATGATCACCTTGCACCAGCTGGTAGAAACAGGTCATTGAAGTTCCACTCACTGCTGTGAACTCTTGAAGTGACTGAGCTTTAACCTCCTCTCCCCAGATAATGGTGAAGTGACCGTCCTTCCTGCTGGCAGACACGAATTTCCATTCAGCTTCCAGCTGCCTGAGGAGACGCTGGTCACCTCCTTCGAGGGGAAACATGGCAGCATCCGTTACTGGGTCAAAGTGAAGCTACACAGGCCATGGGCCACCGTCAAGAAGATCAAGAAAGAGTTTACAGTCATCGAGCCCATCGACATCAACACGCCGGCCTTACTGGTGAGCATCTGGGCCCTCACATTTCATGATTGTGTCCTGACGGGCTCCATGATTTTCTGGGAGTTTTGAGGCACTTTGGTCATTTGGTTTCATCACTCTCAGGCGCCACAGGCTGGAACGAAGGACAAGATGGCACGGGCGTGGTACCGCAACTTTGGACAGGTGTCTGTAACCGCAAAGATCGACCGCAAAGGCTACACACCAGGTGAGAGCTCACACCTGACGCAACTCCTCATAAAAACAGTGTTCATAGCCCAGTTTAGAATTGTAATCTGTAATTGCTAACGCACTTTCCCTCTCCGCAGGTGAGGTGATACCCGTCTTCGCGGAGTTCGACAACTCTACCTCCAGATCAGTGGTGCCCAAAGCCTACATCATTCAGACGCAGACGTTCATCGCCCGCGGCACCATGAAGCAGAAGCGCTCGGTGGTGGGCACACTTTGTGGCGACATTGTGGGTGCCAGGTGCAGGGAGACGTGGCATGGTCGCGCCATCAAGATCCCACCTGTGGGTCCCTCCATCCTGCAGTGCCGCATCATCAAAGTGGAGTACATGCTCAAGGTGAGCTCAGCCAACAGCTGCTTCATTTCTTTGAAATTCAAATGCCACTTTCCATGCGTGTTGCTGCTGCTGCTGCTTTTGAATTGAGATGTCACTCACAGTTCTCCTCTTTTCCTCCCACCAGGTTTGTGTCGATGTTCCTGGGACATCCAAGCTGTGTCTTGAGCTGCCGCTGGTCATAGGCACCATCCCCCTCCATCCCTTCGGCAGCCGGACCTCCAGCGTCAGCAGCCAGTATAGCGTCAACCTGGAGTGGCTGCGCATGGCCATCCCCGAGCAGCCTGAGCGTAAGTATCCTCTAGTACTGCAGTGAGTGACAGACAGAGGTGCTGGTCTGGATTTGGACAGATAATTATTAAAACATGGACACAAAAAACCTTTTCCACACACCCAGTCGAACATAGCCGGTGTTTAAGGATGTCTGCGCTCTTGTTCCAAACCTTGCCAGTGATCTTGATTCATCGTACCAGAGAAGTAGTCAAACATACTGAGAAACAGGTTCCAGAGGCTTTACTGGTTAAACAGCTGAATTCCTTCATAGAGTCACTGTCACTTATTGTCACTAAATATTGATAAATTGCTTTCAAAGAGCCACTTTAACCTCTTTCAGCTCATGGGCCTGCTCTCTCTTCCATGATCACTGTCTGGCAAAATATCACTGGGTCAGAAGCCAACACATATAAACAAAACAGAGGCTTTGTTTCAGCAGGGATTCATGCTGGATCAAGTCAGTGTTTGTTAGTGCAAAAAGCAGTAAATGTTATGGGGGTTTTTTTTAAGAGTTTTAACTGCAGTGATGACTCAGCAGCTTAGTGTTTGGACCTGTGCTGTTCTGTTGAGTCAGACCCGTGGACTAATCCCGCCTCTCTCCCTGCAGCTCCTCCAGATTACAGCTCTGTGGTGACGGCGGAGGAGGCCGAGCAGCGCAACAATGCGGTGGTCCTGCAACCCACCGAAGACCTGAGTGGAATCCAGGAGCGCCCACTCATGGCTTTTGTCCAAGAGTTTCGCTTCCGACCTCCGCCGGTATACAGCGAGGTGAGTCACCAAATGCTGGAAACTACACCCACTTGCTCCCACTGTTTGTTTAGTTTGATTGGCATATCTAAAGGTTTGGGGAGAGGGTTTGTTTTTTGTTTTTTTTGAATAGATGGATTTTAACATTTCTTTCCTGCCAAAGAAACTCTTGAGAACACAGCTGAATTGTCTCACAGTAACCACATGAAAACGAATCAGTGGGTGTAAACTTAATTTATCATAGCACTGGATGTTTTGCTCAGAGAAAGATGAAAACATCTGCGCACTTAACCTTCATCCTCTATTTCCATTTCCTGCCTACAGATTGACCCCAACCCTCAGCCCTTCAACATGAGACCTCGCTGCATGACGTGTTGAACCATGAGCCCCGCCTGAGCGTCAAGCGACTTAAATTAATGAAACAAATCAAGAGATTTGTCTTCTCCTGGATTACTCTGACAAATGGTGCCTGGTCCCACCAAGTGTCGTGGAGGGGGACTGGAGCGCCACGGACAGGTCAGGAGACGGAGCTCACAGGAACTGGATGTCACTGGAGGCCACTTTGTTTCCAGTCCATAAAACAAAGTGGATACCTTCCCGTTCTGTTGTGAGGAAATTCACTTTTCCCCATCAGTTCCTGTCCTCCCCAAGTGATCTTTGGCTCCTGGTGACACGAGCTACAAATACCTCCCAGTCAAGGATTCCCTCATGTGAAGTGAAGGTTGAGTTTAAAGGAGTTTGGGACATATTATTGGGGGGGGGGTGTCACTTGATATTTGTCAGGTGGAGAGTCGGAGTTGCACCTGGTGGTCTGATATTTGAAAAAAACAACAACGCTCTTGATAAGTTGACACATGTTTAGAAGTACGTTGTCATCTTTGAATGGCGTAAACCGAGAAGTGCAGTTATTATGTCAAGTTTCCAGCTCCCCCTCCCCCCTGTACTAGCAACACAGTAGATTTTAACAACCTACATTGCTATGCATAATGTGCCTGTGATGATTTCTACTGTTACTTAAGCACATACTGTATCTGAAAGTGTGACGGTGGAGCAGACAAGTCAAGTAAGCAGATGTAGATGTATTGTATGCATGCAGGTCACAATATGTAAAAGGGAAAAACATGTATGCCTTAATTATGCCGTTGAAGATTGCATGAGAGTTTCAGGGAGTCGTTCTCTCATAGAGATGAATGTATTCTGGAGAACCCTTAGAACAAGAACGGTTGAATTGTATGTGTTGTATTCCAAGAGAAGAGTTGTGTTAATGCAAGGCTTAAGGCACCGAAGTGTCCGCTAGCTGTGGTTGTTGATCTTAGCGCAGCGGTTAAACAGGATGAGCAGTTTGCGTATAAAGCTGCACGAGGCTCATAGATTAGTTCTCCCAGCTGCTAAACAAAAGGAGTAGGAAGAGGAGGAGGAGGAGGAGGAGGAGAAGTCTGAGCCATGTGGCCTGAAGCTTTTGATGGGAGCCAGATGCCCCAATGCTGTGGGACACTTTATGAAGGTCAAGCCGAACACGCTGCTCAGCGTTCAAGCCGAGCTTCGAGCTGGAGATGCCACTGAAATACACGGAAGAAAAAACATTCCAAATAACGGACTCGAGGATTTGTCCTCAACTTCCAAAAAACTGTTAGGAGTATGAAAGAAGTCTTCAGGGTCAGCTGTGCAACTTCGGTGGCACGCACTGAAAACAACGAATGTATTTTTATACAAATGCAATTGTGGGTTCACAATCTTGCCAAAGTTTTGTAATTGTTTTTCTAATAAAAGAAAATATCTCAAAATCATGTTTGTCTTTGGTGTTTCCTTCAAACTGGCCTGCGTGTAAGCTGTACACTTTGTTAGGGAAATGTCAGAGGGCCTCTGTTTAGCATGTTGCATGCCACTGGAATGGTACATTATGTTCAGCACCGTGACTCAAAACTATATCATTGCCAAAGGGCAGGGTTCATCTGAGAAATGAGCTACACTCAGAGGATCAAAACAGTAATTACTAACCGAAGTTTTGCCTGTGACAGCTCTAATATTGTGCGCTTAAGCAATTCAGTTTTGCGGGGCTTCTCTTTAGCTGCTCACCCGTTATTGCTTGTCCTCGCCACAATGTTATCTGTCACACTGAGTTCAGCTGATATATGGAGCTCATCTGGTGTCCTCTAGTACAGTTTGTACTTTGCTTGCATGAATATGCAACAAGGTCCCCGGTTATTTTTTTTTTTTGCCACATGTAAACACATAACACATAGGAACAAACAAGCAGTTCAGTGAATTATACACAGTACCACACAAAGCTATAAACATGGCTGAGGAAGGGGACGTTCAGTGCAGTGCTGAGGGCGAACGAGGGTCCGGCGAGGAACTTCTGCGCTCGTAGAATACTTAAAAAAACACTTTCTTTGTGCTGATTTTGACAGAACGTCAGACCAAAATTCATTTCAAATGAAACTAAATAACAATGTTGGAATATTTTTTCTTAATTAGTGCTGAAATAATTGGTTGAGCAATTGATTAGGTTATTGATTACGACCTTGATAATCAGTTAAACATAGAAGTCATTTATGGAGCCTTAATATAAGAGGTTATGAGGTTCCAGCTATTTCAATGGGAGGATTTGTTGTTTGTCTGTTTCAAAACTGAAAACTTCTGGATTTAAAACTGAACATCAGACAAAACAGCATTTGGTTCAGCCTTAATTAAAAAAAGGCTTTCCTCTTGGCTCTCACCACAGGAGGCTCAGAGGTCAGTCGGAGCAGCAAATACAGAGGTGCTGATATATTTGTGTGTGTGTGTGTGTGTGTGTGTGTGTGTGTGTGTGTGTGTGTAGAAGGTGCTCATTCTGTTGAGCTAACCTGTGTACATGAGCATAGTGAGCGCTGACACCTGACAGGACTCTTTCAGTACTTGATTAGGATTTTGAGGACTTGCAGCGGTGTGGCATCATCTCACATGAGCTGTCACATTCACGTCTTCATTATACATAAAAACAGATTCTGTCACTGGATTCAAAAACAGGAACCACGGAGTTTTTCAGCCGGCCTCTGGCTCAGACACAGCGAGGGAACGCACTCTGATCTCAGCTTTCAGTTAGTGGATGTGAACACTCAGCGCTCACTTACACCTGATCCAGGAATCAGATCTGAGCTCTCTGCCTCAAGGACAGACACCTCAGCAGGGAGGGAGGCTTGAACCTGGGCACTCTGACGGAGGGGCTCCTTCAGCTAGAAACCCTGACTCCATTAAACTCACAGCTCACAATTTCCCTCTCTTACTGTAGACATAAACAGTCCAAACCTGCATGAATGCCCTGAGACTCAGTCAGTCTGTTGTCCCATTAATGAACAAACATCCAGTTGTATTTCCATCTGACTGAAGTGAAAGTGAACATCCAGACACGCTGAAGTATTCCTGGTGTCACTGCAGTGGCCTCACAGTGACCCACTGTGTTTTCTATGGAGGGAACAGACATGATGACAGATGTGAAGATGTTGCACCACGCTGCGTGCCATCCTGCAACATCCACCGTGTTCCTGTAATCTCTGTTCACGTGATGCTTCTAATTGATGTTCTCAGTTAGAATGAGTCACCTACCGTTGAAATTTTTTGTAACTTTGGTTTCTGCTGTTCTCAAACCCGTCCGTCTGGTTTGGTGTGTGCAATAAAAGCTCAGTTATTCTGTTTGTGCATATTCATCTAAATGGTGTGCTTTAATTCTGTGTGTTCTTGCCGTTTTTACTTCTGAGTATTGAAGCAGACAGTCAGGTTCCAGCAGAGACCTGCATGCAGGTCATATAGGTCATATGGTCATATGTTACCTCTCTCGGATATGAATCACAAAAGAAAACTCTAATAAAAATGGTCACATTAAATACAAAATAAAAACCCACATACACATTACACATTAAATGAGTCTCTTCTTCTCTCTTTTCATTATACTTATACTACATTTCAGAAGGAAATACTGTAGTTTCTACTCCACTCTAATTTTTTTTGACAGCTTTAGTTACTAGTTACTTTACAAATTAAGATTTTCCATACAAAACATAGAGAGCTTATAAAATATCATGGCTTGTTTCAGATGCAACAATACATACAATTAGTGCTGAATTGATTAGCTGATTGATTAATTAGGCCTCTTTTCACTGTTTCAGCCTCTCGAATGTGAGGATTTGTTGCATTTTTCTTGTAAGTATTTTAATAACTTTATTAAATGAGCAGTCACTTTGGGCTGTTAGTAATTGTGTCGAGCATTTTCTGTGCTTTTAGCAAAGGATCTGAACTCTCCCTGCACGTCACGCGTTTCGTAAGTTCCAAGTCTTTGAATGTGAACTCTCAGTGTAGACATCACACGTGTAACCTGCATACCTCCGGTCATGCCTCTGGGTCTGTATCTGGCCCAGATTCAAAGTGGGCATGTTCAACAGGTCTTTCAGCACATCTGTTTTCTTGACCTGAATTAAGAAAAAAGAAAAAAGAAAAAAAAAAAAAAAAAAAAAAAAAAATTTAAGCTAAAACATACAAGTGCAGTTCAAGAGTATAACAGAGGTGGAAAAACTTAAATATAGAACCCAACATCAGAAAGAACATTAGAAAGCAGCTTCTCATTCAGTGTTTCAAACATAAGAGCACTGAAAATGAAAAGTGAAGGACAAAGACATAAACAACAGAATTACGACATATGACATATGACAAAATCTGGGGAACTTTGGAGAATAATTCACACAGTGACATGTTCCAAGAAGAAGACGTACATCTTGTTCATTTTCCCCTCCTACAAACGTACAGACGAACCTCGACTTGACAAAAACTGCTTTTGACCACCAGTGATCATTTCCTCTAAGTCTTTGTTCACTGCTAAATTAGGTTAACATAATCACATGAGCCAAATAGAGACAAAGTGTTTCCTTTACGAAATGTTTTGGACAAGCTGTAACAAGCACTGTGGCAGTGTATCCCCAATCCCTAATTACGTTTCTAAGGAGCAGTGAATTACATGGTGGCTGCGTGACACAAACTGCAAACAACCGAGTCTCTGAATGTGAAGTATGCCTTTGTGCACCCATTGTGTCATAGAAACATTTGGAAGCAACTCTCGTGGGGAAATATGTCACAGTTTCAGGTTACATGCCTGTCAAAAGTAGGTGCCCTGGAAAAGTGTCCTTGAGCAAGACACCAAACCCTCGACTGCCTGAAGTGTAAAACCACGGAAAAGACGTTTTAATCCAAGTTAGTGGTGAAGGAGGAATTCAGATCCTTTACTTAAGAAAAAGTGCTAAAACTACACTAAAACACGGTTGTATGTAAAAGTCCTGCACTGAAATGCTACTACAGTAAAATCAGAAAAATGAGCTCAATACAGAATTTGTGAAGCTGGAACCATGAAATATGCCAAACCATTTTCAGTCAATCAGCTGATTGATTGATTGATTGATTGATTGAATCGTTTCAGTTGTAGCTTTATAAACTGTTTAGTAGTTTACTTTATAACAAAGCATCATATTTTATAAGCTCTTTGTATGTTTTGTATGTGAAAATCTTAATTTGCTAAGTAACCAGTAAGGCTGTCAAATAATCATAGTTAAAAAGAAAGTACAATATTTGCCTTTAAAATGGAGTGGAGGAGAAGTATAAAGTGATGTCAAGAGAAAAGACTCAAGTTAAGTACAAGTACCTCAAATTTGTACCTAGTTTACTTGAGTAAATGTATTTAGCTGCATTCCACCAAAACATTACCTGGACTTTGTTCAGAGATTCAAAAGTGCGTAAAGTAGATTCAGTCTTAGAAAAGGTATATGGTCAAAAGTATGTGGACGCGCTCATACCTGGAACCTGGCTACAAGCATTTGCTCCCATTCAGTCGCAAGGGCATTAGTGAGGTCGGGCACTGATGCCTCATTCTAGCTCATCGGGTTAAAGTCAGAGCTCCGTGCAGGCCAGTCAAGTTCTTCCCCACCAAACAAAGAAGAGCATTTCTTTACAGACCTGTGTACGGGAGCATTGTCATGTTGGAACAGGAAAGCAACTTTGCCAGACTGCTGCCACAAAGCTGGAATCTCACAAGAATATCACTGTATGCTATAGTGTTGAAATTTCCATTCTACAACTGGAACCAAATGGAAGACACCATGACAAAGCAACCTGCTATGCTAAACACACAGTATGGAAAATATACAGTGACCTGGATGCACTCAGCTCACAGCTGTTGTACATATATTGCATGTCTGGATGAGCGATTCCTCGTGCGCTTCTCTTTCTGAGGTTTGGGGAATTTTTCCTGAGGATCTAATCACAGAGGTTATTGTATGAGTGTGTGATTTTGGGCTTTCTACACTTGACTTGTATTAACCATCTGTACATTCAGATTTCTCTATACTTGTGCAGTGTGTTTGTGCGTGTGGTTGTGCGTGTATGTGGGCGTGTGTGTGGGTGTGTGTGAGTCATTGTGAGCTGCCAGAGTTGTTGTCCATACATTGTTGACTGTCTTTTGAGAAACATAGAAACACTCAGGCCCTAATGGTCATTTCCAACCCCACCCTCTCAGTCGCAGCCAATCACAAGTCACCATAGCGTGGCACCAACCAAGATATTTGCAAATGTTAACTCACCTCATCTTTGTGAGCCAATGGGCAGTTAGGATCCAAATCCTGTTTACTTTAATTGTAGAGCACATTAAGGCTGCGGGAGTTTAAGACTTCATGACAACATACTGAGTTTCATGTGGTTCAAGAGTAACAGCTCCAACAGGTCAGTGACAGCCTCGGCAGCTCAAAAAAAGTCCAAGTGAAGATGAAATTTTACTTTTATAATAAATAACTTATTTTTAAATTAATATTACTAGATATTTTTATAGTATCAACATAGATTCACTGTCGTGGCACTATGGGCGCAATCAGGTGACTCATACACATGATCAGCTGAAGCGTTACTTCACATGAATGAAGAAGTTTCTGAATATCACACGACAGGGTGTGTTGTAAACGTCAAAGACGTCAAACTGTGTTCCTGTTTTTAAGAGGTCAAATTGTTTCCCAGCATCCTCTCCCAAGTGTCTCCAGTGTAAACTGTCAAAGACCTCCTGAGCCATGAGCAAGTGAAATCCTTACAGTTTTAACACACACACACACACACACAGACAGACAGACAGACAGACAGACAGACAGACAGACAGACAGACAGACACACACACACACACACACACACACACACACACACACACACACACCTCCTTACATCATTAACATTGCTCATCACTATTCAGGATCTAGTTGGGAGTTTTTGCTGACTCTCCATAGTCTGCCTAATGTTGGTGTTGTCATCCATAGTAAAAGGCAGATGACTAAGTGATGACTTAGTTGGACTAAACTGTCTTGACCAAAAAGTGCAAAATGAGCACAACTAGTTCCTGAAAAATATGACCAAGAACACAAAAACCGATGTAGTCAGTATTCTGTGTTAATGTGCCGTGAGCCTGCCAGTTAGGGCCTGATTGTGACAGCTAGGATGAGTAACTGAGTCGCTTGATGCGAAAAAACAGTCAAAAATGCCAATTTGGTAACATTAATTCTCTAATGCAATTTGCATCTTATTAGAACAGAGATAACATATAACAATATAACAGGGTGTGGATGGGCCGTGAAAAGTCTTGGAAGTTTGTTAAGGTTTGTGTCTTTGAAAGTAAATGGGTGGATTTTACAGTCATTCAAATAGCATTGCAAAATTAATCTGATTTCCCCACTTAGGCCTATTTTACATTACTACTAAAACACAGACAGAAGAGGACATACAATATGTGAATATGAAATACAGGGTGACAAACTACCACTGAGGCTGTGCTGAACAAAGAAGAAGAAGATTTGGAAGAAGAGTGAAAATTAAAAATATAAAATATAAAAAGGATAAAAAGTGAAAGAAAAAAAAAATGCATGTAGTAAACTGGTACCAATGCTGTGTACAAGTAGCTTACAGTGCCTTCAGTATCCTCATTTTGTCAACAACACAGTTGTCCACAAGATAGTGAAAAACATGACCCCAGTTTTTTAACATATTACACATCAAGGCCATAATAATGCTTTGTGGAAACCTGTGAGCGTGACTCTACATGGGCCCAGAAGAAGAGAGGATGTTTTGCTGATTTTGCACACACTACTCTTGCTTTTCAAGCTTGTATCTATTATTAGATGTTTTTTTTAACCATATCTGTAGTGCACTTGGAGTTACATTGTAGTAATGTGCTGTATAATTACATTGCTTTGAGACGCTGTGGTAGCCAAACAGTCAGCAGACCAAGGACTCTTAAATACCAAACTTCCTCTTTCAGGCCTTCCTGTAACAGAGCTGACTAGCTGTGTAATTCTTCCTATCTGTGATGTGTTAAAGTGGCATCAGTCAGTCTTATCAGGAAACATTTGGCGTCATTGTTACCTGTTTATTCTACAGATAAAAGTGAATACAAAAAGTACACAATCAGGATACGTCTGAGAAGAGAAGAGTCGTCAAGCTTGGTGGGAGGAAGTCAGTCGTTCTGACTTGCTTTCTTTCTTACATTTGCAATCAGTAAATCCGAATCAGCTCACATTCCCCAAAAAATGCAACAAGACGGGAGGAAACGGTGGCAGACAAGCAAAAAATGAACACAAGTTGCTTCTGCCCCAGCACCCAGGCATCTGAATGGGAGCACTTATCACTGGCCTGTTTTGGAGACATCATAAGGCTTTGTTCTGTGCTGTGCTGGAAGGGAATGCAGGGTGTTTGTTGGGTGCTTGAGTGTACAGATTCACCCATGGCCAAATTGAAGATGTTTTGTCTTCAGGGCCCAAGAGCTGACTTCAGTCTCTGTTCTGTGCAAAGTTTTTGCATGTCTTGGAGTTTTTCCTTACATAGGTCAAAGTAATGTCCAACACTGTTAAAACAAAACAGGCTTTTCTTGTTAAAAGTTAACAAGCTCACTAACTTAAAGCCAAAGAAGTGACCAACAAGCTATGGCAAAATGTTCCCTGTATAGTACATGCTGTGTTGTTCAAGAACAGAGAGGGCTTTTTTTCCCCAGTTTTTATGCAATGTACAACATCAGTGTTCTTTTGGAAGATAAAAATCTCCAGCCATGCTTGCAGCTCTGTGAGGCTGCACATAAGCACAAGGGTGCTTTGAGCTAAATGGTTAAGCCAGCATGCTGACATGCTCACAATGACAAATGCTAACATGCTGATGCTAAGCAGGTACAGTGTTTAGCATGTTCAATACCATAGCTTAGTGTGTTAGCATGCTAACATTTGCTAATTAGCAGCAAACATAAACTACGTACATAAAGCTGATCGCCAGAATGATTCATCCTGGATGTGTGCAGAATATCATGGAAATACATAAAAACAAACTGAATGAATGAGAAGGTGATTGAGATTTTAATCTCATAAGCTTTTCATTGTATCCTTGAATAAGAAGTGTTGGTTTTGTTGATTATTAAAAAAGTGTGTCCAGCACATCACAAGACTTGTGCACTCAACACTTGCGCTCTGAAACTTGCTGAGACTCTCAGTTCTGTGTCTCATAAGTGTGGTATTCATCACTAAACTGTGTGTCATGAATTAATCCTTTGAATCTTACACCAAGCTGATAATCTGACCAATTAAGTGTCTCTTTCGCCAATGTGACGCCCACATGCCTGGATGTACGCGCTGTGACATCAGGACGTCCGCACTGGTTCACATCAATGGTCTGTTCACTCTAAAGAGATGTGGTGGGGGGGTGATCAGCTTGCAGCTCCAAGCATATCAGTGTAACTTCAGAGCAGACAGCAGAGAGCTGCACACCAAGCTGCTCCCCAGAATATACTGGAAGGGGAAAAATACCATGTAAGAACAAACAACATCCCCAAACAACATGCAAAAAGAGCAGCTTTGTTTATGTCTGCTCCTCCCACGGCTGTAATTCAGGGTTCCACAAAATCTGCCTTTTGCTTTGTGTTGCTTATGATCTGTCTCTCTTTGTTTCAGGGCTCTGTGGTGCGCTTTGTTTGTGAATCCTCCTCGGCACAATGGAGGCTCCACATAGAGCCCAAAATGCATGATGTGATGAATTTTAACAAAAAAGATCAATTCTCAGTATCCTGAGGTGCCATCACAACAAGCCACAGTGTGATTCTATGGGACATAAAACAACAGGTGATGAGGTCAGAGCCTAAAAAAATTAGATTAAATTAGATCATTTATAACAATGAAAATGAAAAATGAGACAGAGATGATATATCTGTAAGGCCTATGTACACTTACAAGGCATGGTCCTAATATACTGAGTGCATTATAGCACATTATGAGACTCAGTGTGATGCATTACAGATATTGCAGTAACATGAAGTGTCACTGAAGTAAAACATTACGGTTCTGTAGAAACCATGTATCTCCTGAACACCAACTTTTAATGAAGGGAAGAAAAGCTGCCGAGTTTCCAGGTTTTCAATAACTGTATTTTTCAGATAGTGCACCGAGTTTTTAAATGGGTTAAAAACTGGAGTCTTATAAGCGAACACTGAATCATTCAAGTTGACTTAATTTGCATTGTGCAGATGCAATATGAATTGTGATTTGGTGTATAAATTCAAATACACTGTAAACTCAAACTTGAACTTTTATTGTCTGGGACTTTTCAGTGGCATCAATGAGCCCTGTAGTTTCACTCGGCTCAGATTGTGGTTACCTGTTAAAACACACAGTGAATTATTGTGCAAATATATTCCCTCTGTGTTAAATACGTAGAGGCCATATGCAAGCCATTTCCCCTCCCATGCGACGTGCACGTGGCCGAGTTGTTTGGTTGGGGGAGCTGGCTGCCTGCCAGGTCTGCAGGGAGAAATTTTCTCCTCCATAATGTGACAAACATGAAAGCAGCGTTCAGGAATGTATTTTTCTTGGAAAGAGCGCAAGATTAGCACATAGCGCTCTCTCTCAGAGCTGCAGAGCAGAAAAACAATGGTGGGGGTAAGCTGATGAGACGAGTAAGTTTTGACTTGAACGTATTGCCCAATCATCTTGTTTTCCAGGGCAAAAAGAACACAATGTCCCATGAATGCAAAACAATACGGTTGTAAATATTCTTAAAGCATGTAGGGGTTGTGGCTGCGCTCTATATTCTGGATAATGTTGAAATGCATAGGAGGAGGAGACTTGAGATAAATTAAGGCTTCCAAAAGCAGTAAATCCTTAGTAGTTTCTTTGCTTTCCTTTGCTCATTTTCATGCCACCACACGTTTCACAGTTACTTTCACATTTAGGATTTAAAGTTGCCTTAAAGCAACTGAGCAAGTGAGGATCTTTGCTCCTGCACACCTTGAGAGGGAGGTTTATAGATAAACAGTATTGGCTGCATGGTGTGTGGAATCCCATCAGAGTTTCAAACCTTGTGATACCAAACAGCAGCTGAAACACTCAACAAATAACTGATCGAATTAACGCTTCTGTATCAAGCTGGCCTCTGTCCCCCAGGAGAGGCGAGGATTGTTTTCACACAGCACAGACTGGATGTGTCATCTGAGTCATATGGAGGAAGATTAATAAGTGAAATCAGACCAATTATTATCATTTCAGCCTGACTGTGTCTGAGCCAGCTGCTGGTCTGGGTTATTGTGACTGGTCTGATTCTTTTGATTGTGGGCTTCAGGTATTGTTGGGGACTCTGACATCAGCACATGCTGTATTACGCAGTACCTTTATCGGCTTGTTTAAGTTCTCCCTCCTCTTGACATGACTGAAAAACAACCACAGTAATCAAATGCAGGCAGAGCGCAAATGTGTCTGTGTTTAATTATTTTGCCCATTTGATGCATTAAAGATAAAAATGTGTATGGATAATTTGGACTTTGTGTGCAAACTCTTTAAACATCTCCTCCTTTGATGAAATAAAGCTGCTGTGGTCATTCAGCAGGGTCTGTGGAAAGGCTGGCATTAGCTCGAGGCAATGAGCCAAAACTGTACATCATCTGAATCAGGAACTGAAAACTTATGTCTGGAAAAATAAAAGCTGAAACAGAAATAGCTGAGAAAACTAAACTGAAAATAAACGAAAGATAAGAGTTAATGCTTAACTGCTTTCACTTTTCTTACTTGCTGTTATGGCAACCACAGCATCAGCGCTGGTAGAAACAAGGAAGGAGCCAATTTTACTAATGTCAAAGTACAGTCCGTAATATATTGCTCTGTTTCCTCATCTATAAGATATCAATTAAAATCTAAGGACTATAGATATACAGCCCTTTAAATAGCAGCCAATCAGAGTTCCCCCTGTGGAGTTTTTAAAGTTAGTCCTGAACCAATCGTCATGTGACCGTACTTACATTCAAACATTGTTTGCATGCTGTATCATTTCTCCTGTTCATACTGGCTGTCGCATCAGGCCACTCTCTCTCTCTGACCCTTGACCTCCTCACTTCTGGTTTCCTGCACTGCTGCCTTACTGTAGGAAGTGAAGCTTACTGTACTCCTGCAGACACTGCCAGTGGCTCAGCGGGTGTAAGCTAAATGCCTAAAATGTAAATATTATTGTGAGAGTAATTTGATTCGGCCTGTCTAGGACTTATTGTTGCCCTGCCATGAGAGACTCCTTGTTTGGAGTGATCTGATCTGCTGAGGGGAGGTGCAACTCCCTGCAGGGAAAGACGGTGGGCTGTGGTTGGCTGAGAGATGAGGGGGCGCCTGCCTGCAGTCAGCATGAGCTGATGGAGAAGAGAGCCACAAGGAAAGTAAAGTGACTCACTTGAAAGTATGTATAATAGGTATAATAGGCAGGGTTGGGATACAGATGAGGCTGTGCAATAATGGTGGAGTCAATACATTCAAAGGTAGATGCACAGTAGGCTACATGCCCTTTGCACAATATAACCAACATGCACAAGGAAGGTTTTCATTTTGGTCACTAAAAGTACAAGTTACTTCCTTTGGAGGACTAAAAGATTAGCAATATAAACTCGTCTGTGATTTCAGATTCCAGACTATTCATGCTTTGTTTAATGGTTGTCAGGGACTTTCATGCCTCTGTAGCTTAAGGAAAGAAGAAAGTTGTTTTTCTTGTCTTTGCATAATCAATGAACCACAGTCCTGTTTCTCTATGGTTTGTTGGTTTGATTTCACATTAGAAGAGACAGACTGAGCTGCTGACCTTCACATGTTTACATGTCCACAACGGTAGATGGAACGTTGTACCAACTGGCTCCTACATAATGTACATTAAGTGCTGTATGTGCTGAGGAACAATCCATTTAAGTCATTACTTCCCTGTTTAAACAATAGAGGTTGGAAATGATTAGATAACGCTTACAGCTGCATTACAGTGTGTTATTAAGTATTTATTACAAGTTTGTAGGGGAACTGTTTGGCTGACTTTAAGTACATCAGATGTTCTTTGGCCGACTATGAGATCATCCTGGTCACTGTGGTATCCCACAGGGGTCAATATGGGGTCAACTTGATTTTGTTATCACACTAGTTCTTTGGGTCTCATAACACATCCGACAAAGTGAACAGAGAAAAGAATCCCCTTATGGGTTTTTATCACGCTCACTTCTCACAGCTCATCCTCTCATGGTCGTCCCTTGGGAGGAAGTGCTATCCTGAGTTCTGACGTCAGGCTTTATGGGTAAGTAAAACAAAGACCAATGAAGGGAATAGCCCCCATGTAAACAGAGCTGTGGTCACTGTCAATAAGCTTTAGATGAAGGGACAAACATGGGCTGAGATCAGGTTTGAAGATTTGGGGAAAAAAGACGAATGGGAGGAAGAGATTTAGTGTTGTTCTTTTTCCCATAACAAACGGTGTTTAATGGAAAATGGTGGGTAATCTTCCTTTCATTTCAAACGCATCAGTAAAGTCATGTTTAAATGTGTCACAATGTGATGTAACCATTGTGTGTTTGAAGCAATAGTTAATGTGACCCGTTTTACCTCCTGAAGCAATGAAGAGATCTGAGTGAGCTGCCTTGCTCATGAACACTCATACTGTAGTTGCTGAAGGACTGAAGAAAGTTAATGGGTGAATTATTCCAAAATGGGTCAAAGAGGTCAGTGTCATGCACGCCCAGTGATTCTTATCCATTAATTACAGATTGCATAAGTTAATTTTTAAACCTACAGTTTAATAATTTTTGTCAAGAAGTTGGTTAACTTCTAAAAGGTTGTGTCTCCTCCACATGATCCTAATGTGCAGTGCTCTTTATGCATTTTAAGACAATGCTAATTATAGAAAGTTTTGGGGGCTTGTGACGTTCTTGTTGCAAACATTTACTTTGTTGTCTACATTTCCACAGGCTGAGATCCAGATAATGTTTTCAGACTTGAGCAACAGTTGTCTTGAAGTGATAATGCTGTTTGCGGTCAAGAGTGAAAAGTGGACATGAATTGACTCGTAGATAAATGTGAGTAGTTCCAGGAAGCAGTGACTGTGTTCCTGTGTACAGCCTCCTCTGGATCAGGCTCAGGTTGAGTAGAATGGTTATCAGCCAGTGAGCGATGTAGTTGTCTGAGGTTTATGTTTTCTGTATGTGATGCACTTGAAGATACAAATGTCAACACCTAAAGAAATGAACAGTGTAAACAAAGTGTGATGCTATCTGTGGTGTCTATGCTCTAGTTTTAATGCCAGATGATGCTACTGTCCCTCCCCTGTGTCTCCTTACTGTGTTCTTTCCCACAGAAAACTTATTTACGGCGGCAGTGACCTAAAGCTCAGAGAAGCAGGTTCATATTTGGGAAGTTGCCGGTTTAAATTCAGACTTACTGGAGAATCTATGCAGGAAAAGATAACGAGCAACACTCTCAGTCCTTTAAGCAAGACATTTAAACTTGATCCTGATTCTGGTATTCTGGTAATATGCTGTTTACATGAGCCTTTTTAAATTCTGAATTTTGTAATATTCAAAATAATAGGGGAATATTAGTGTGAATGAAAACAGAATCACTGTTATTTCTTTCAGGAATAAAGGATAACTTGCTTTTTTTTAAAGGATTTTCTTATTGTATTTATTTATTTATTGACATTTCAGCAGCAGCATCGAACCCGGGCAACTGCAGTAAGGCCTTAATACATGGTAGGCACTAAATCTGGTCTTGGTTTTATTGCCTCATCACTGGGTGTCATGATGCCTTGTGGAGTGTCTTGGCTCCTGTATGGACATTCACAGAGGGGTTTTCTCTCCTGACTCACATAAGATGTAAACAAATTGCAAGGCAGTAGACAGCTGTAGCAGCCTGTGAGGTGGTGGACACTCATCTCCCTTATGCTGAAATACAAAGAAACCTGTAATTTCAGGAAACCCGTACTTGGCCAAAACTGTAGTGAAAGGAGGCAAAATAATCTCGAGTAACTAATTCATGTTGGTGGTCTTTGCTCTCTCCCACAAGTAGGAAACTTGATGGACTTTGATAAGTGGTTTATTCTTCCCAAAAGATGCAGTTAAGGAGGTATTGAATCCCATCATTTCTGCCTATGAGAGAAAGAAAATTTTGATGATTCCTGCCACTCTTTCCAACACTGACAGACATCCACCCCCCAGTTCAAAATCAGAAGTTCAAAAGTGACTTTCTGTGGTGTGACTGATTAAAACGTCTCACAGTAGATGCTATGGCGCTAAAGGCGAGAGTGTATTGAAACCAAAAGTAGTAACATGCTTGTGTCAAGAAAGGCAGAACAACACTAAATTCTTGAATCGGAAACAAAGCAGCTGAAGAAATCTGATGACAAAAACAACAACAACAACACCTGAGATCAGTTTGATTATCAAAAATGTGCAGACACTGTCCATCAAGCACAGCATGTCTCCCAGCTCATTGTGAAGAACTGTGTGATATTTATCTGTGTCTAATCAAGATATTGACATTGGACATACCACACAAATGAAAAAAACATCTTTCATTCATAGACAAATAGCACATCACATGAAGTCAAAGTCACTATCAAGTTCAATTCAATAAAGTTTTTCATACTCAAAGTTCAAAGTTCATCCTATGAAAATGTGTCATTGGTTAAACTTCCATATGTTTTGCACTGTGTGTTTGTTTTGTGACCTCAGGCAGTTTTGGTATGTGGAGCTCCAGGAGAGCAAAGCACAAAGGTGTGCTGTGCTTCTCCCATTGGCTCATGTGGGATGAGGTGGTGTGATTGGGAGAGCGGGGGTGGGTTTGGTGGTTGCATCCCTGACTCATGACTTTATGTGTGCACGTGCAGTTGTGCATTGGCCTGCATGCATCCCTGAATAAGTGCCCAGCCAAGTTTCAGCTGTGAACCTGTGGGAGGTTCAGTGTGCAAACTTGTCGGCAGGTACAGGCTGTCGACACAAGGTGTTTATTAAGACTGTGAACAAAGCTTATTCGCTGAAAGCTTCCGTTTTCCTGCTATGTGAATCAGGTCTGTGTGAACCACACAAATCTGCACAGAGACACATTGTTTAAGTTCCTCTTTGGACAAATAGAGGATTGAGGTGTGAATCCAGCCTGTTCAGGCCAGTTCTGGGAAACAGACTGAAAAGTGCATTTCTGCACTCTAGATGACATTTTGACTCTAACGTGTAAAATTTTCCTGACCTCAGGGTCATAATTTATAAAATGTGAATGCAAATACGTACTTTACCAGTTTGCAACAGCGTGAATGTGGCACCATTATTCCACCTGTACAAAGGTACAAACACGGATTGGGGGGCATTGTTTTTCCGCCTTGAAGCCAGCAGTGAAGGTAGTAAGAAAGCCAAATCAACGTTTGAGTAAAAAAGAGTGAGCTGCCATGCAGGGACAGGGGTGTGATGACATCTTATGTGTGCAACCCACCACCAGGGGAATTAAAAAGCAGCTGACAGCAGTTAGCCACAAACTTAAAAAAGAAGAACAGCAATTGTTATTGTTTAGAAAGCACAGCCCGATGCATATGCTACATGTCACGCTATATCCCGACACTGATGTCCTGCACGTCACGCCCGTCACGCTTCTTTTGCTTCTGGAACACCAGCATGCAATCTAAAATCACACACTGGGGCGACATTGTGCCGCTGTTGTTTGGTTCAATGTCAAAAAGCAAAGCTGGCATAATAAAGGGTCTTTGTTGCAGCAGTATTGCGGAATCTCTGTGTATAAAGGGCTCGTAATAAAAGACCTTTTATGGTTACCGAGTCCTGCCCTTTGTGCTTTTCTAATGTTAGCTTAATGTACTTGTAACTGTTACATAACAACTGTACAGGACCTAAAATCCATTAAGTCATTTTCACTGACCTTGGTTTTTGTGTGCACTATCTCAGGTGCTTTCCACCTTGTGGGAGGCGTGCAGGGTATAAACTCAACTGTGTAGAGCAATAAAGTTGATGGTGATTGGTGTGTGAAATTTAAACAGCATGTACAGAGAAGAGAAGCAAAGAGTGAGATAAAGAAAGAGAAAGCAGAGAATTTAAATGATCCCTGCATCACGTACATGCCCTGAACTATGTCTTGTTTTTTTATTATTTCCAAACCACAGAGTATATTTTTAGTCTTTGGGTGAACAGAAACGGTACATGCTGTGACCTGACTCTGACAGATCATTGGTGGCTTCCACATGTAAGTTAAAGGGGATAAAAGCTTTGTTAACTGTACATTTTGTTCTGTTCTGTAACCACATCTTCTCTCGACAAGAGGAAGTAAACACACGCTTCGCCGACTTTACCACATCCACTGAAATTTTCATAAGGCGGTGACGACAACCACGATTCAGATTTATATCTTATCAACCGTTGTCTTTCATTTCTTTTCATAAAGCACTATTATTACCCACTCAGTGCCAGGACTGGAAAACATTGCCACCAAAATGTCATCATACACTATTTAGTGTAAAAACAGTAGCTCTATCTTGTTTATTAAGAAATGTTCTCAAAGTGGCTGCCATCTTTAAAGCTGTACTAATCAATGTTTTTAGCAAGCTGCAACCTCCAGGGTTGAAAAATGAAGCCAATGTGAAGCACCAGAAACTGCAGTTCCTTGAATGACCACTTGAGGCTGGCTCCAAAATCGAGTCAGTTCCCATAGACCCCCCACCTTAAAAAGCTGACCTTTACAACAGAAATAAACATGTTTACAGCCTGGTGCAAACAACAGTTTTGTTCTCTATAGCTAATTTCCCCGTTCATGAGCACTATAAGGGGGTGAATTTTTATATAAAGAACTAATTTAAATTATATGAAGACTTAAAGTTATGCATCATTATGGGCATGGCCACTATGAGTGATGGCTGATACAATTCAGCAACAGGGCTTCATTCAGCCCACCTCAAATGCATCCACTCCACCTCTTTGCCCAACTTGACACTGGGTCTTCAGAAACCTGTGGATGGCGTCACAAAGATGATGTCCATTGTTTTATATAGTCTATGGTTTTTAGCCATGTTGGTGGCACGGCTCCAGGGATGACAATGTTGTCAGTCGGCCAGTCAGTCCAAAACTGAAATATCAACTGTTGAATTGCCGTTGTGGTTCCCTGAGGATGAATCCTACTGACGTTGTTGGGCCTCACAGTCTCTTGTGACTACTGACTAGAAGGACAAGTGTCCGCTCTCCTAGTGGCCACCGTTTGACATATGCTGCTACGTAGTACCAAGGGCTCCACAGCAGTGGATCAAGTGACGTTGTGTAGTGTGAAAGGAGTTTGTAACAATGATGAACTGACAGCAAACTAGCAGGTCCACTCACCTTTTAGCATTTCTCAGCTCATTGTTTTGGTTTTTGTTTCAGTCTCACCAATCTCATCGACCTCGTTTCCAGCTGCAGCAGACAGTTATTTAGTAAAAGAGTGAATGTTGGACTTCAGCTCATGAGAGACACGACCTGACAAGCGCAATGTTACTCTGTGTCTGCTGGATATGTAAACAGGCAACCGTTTGCTAACTCGTTTGCAATATCTTTACAAGGTATTAACTTTTTAATGTTGTGTTTGCTGCATAATTTACTTTTTTGTAATATTAGATATATTTTGCATCTGTGTCTATGACCTCTGACCTTTGACAACCACAGCCTTAACTGTTTTTAATGACATAGACATCTTAAATATCTTTCCAGTTGTTGGCATGTTTACCTTAGATCCAAAGCACCTCAGTCCAGATGTGAAAGCAAACATGCAACTCTGCTCAAACACCCATTCATCAAAACAATCATGGAGGGGGATGGAGGAGGCTGTGGATGCTGCTCCAACTTTTAAGATTTATTGGGCGGTTCCTACATAAAGCACAGGCTCAAAATAGATGCCAGATGATTTTCTACATAGCAGAACTGTCCTCTGAGTCTTCACCATGGAACATATGTGACATGTTATGTGTCTTTACATTTAGCAGTAATGTGAGAGGGAAAATAAGATGCAAATGGGAAACTTGCTTCATGCTTGATTTAAAGAGAAAACAAGAGCACAACACAAGAAGCTTGAAAGTGTTCAGCTATATCTTTTCCATTTAAGAGGAAAACAGACTGGTTCCATTATCCCAAATCCTTCATACGACTGAAGTAATTCACTTTAGTGGTTTCGTACATGTGGACCTTTATACAAGTTGGACAGTTGGACAATTACCAATACTACCCTGCAGATCCACCTTTAACTTGCTTTTTTTCTTAGTTGGTTCATTATCTATCAATTAAAAAATAAATAAATAAAAAGAAAGTAAAGAAAGTAAGAAAAAAATTTCTGCTGACATGAAAGCAAAACTTGATTTGACTGAAGCAAACATCTGTGTTTGGGCCCTAATGGCCCTCAAATCACAACTTGTGTGTGAAAAGTGAAACTAAAAGTATTTACTTTTCTCCATGCTGGTACTACAGATAAGATAAATCCATGGTCAGCGAGTTCATGGATTGCTGTCAAGGAAGGTGTGGTCTGACATAAATAGACTGTCGTGATGCAAAGTATCCTGAGGCGAAGACACTGCAGACAGACATTGTGTGGAAGAGATGATGTATATCCAACCCTAATAATATCTATTCATAAATCTGCCCCAGATCTCAAATTAAATCTCTGAAAGTGTCACTGTGCCAGACAGGACATGTTTATACAGGTTATCACCTTCACTCTGACTGTGGCACGAGTTGCTGCTGTTTAGTTGGCAAAAACAATGTGAGTTAAACAGTTTTTAGTGTCAGTTCACTGTACTTAGACCTCCGTATGAGGACACATTATTTTTCATTTTCATTTATATCTGAACTATTTAGTTGATACTCTGATCCAGGATTCAAAATGAAATGAAAATTAGCTTCTAGTTCTACATCACAAGCAGCTCAAGCAGTCACAGGCACTATCAGGACATTTGGAAAGAAAAAAAAGAAAAAAAACATATGCCACTGAAGATTGCATGAGAGATTCTTAATATGATTGGAGTGGGTGTGTCCGATGACCATATATTAGCCCAGCTTTTCAACACAGTGAATGTAGGTACTATGTCTCCCCTCTGGGCTCCAACCACCGTCATTTGTCCATATTCTTGCAGGTTTACTGAGTCAAGTTAAACCTATATCTTTAGCCACAATACAAGCATAGCTCTGGAGATGGCAGTAGGTTGTTTGCAGATGACGTCACGTCAATCTTTTGTTGTGGTGTGAACTGCAGACGGAGGGCCAGAGGTGATTTCCAGCATAGGAAGCACTGTAACACACACTCAAAATGCTGATGCTTCGTGTCATTTAAGGTTGCTCAGATCGATCAAACCAAACCAGGAGGAGCTTTTATTGAGTACCCAATTTTGTTGTTTATAAAGGTGTAAAATGCAAGAAATTGACCCCAAAACTTCAGAAAAAAATGGCTTAACTGTCTGCGGTCGGGAGGAGCCGAGTCAGCTCATAATTTCATCTAAACTAGTCCAATAAGAACTTTCCTTCATTTTGTCCGTTGCAGTTTTCACTTCTTTTAGTGAAATGTCACAACCATTGGATGAATTGCAAAGAAATTTGGTTTGGACATTCATTGTCCCCAAAGTGCGAATACAACAGATTTTGGTGATCCCCTGACAGTTTATCTGGTGCCAACAGCAGGTCAAAGTTTTCATCTATCCCCTTCGATGATCCCCTGACTTTTCTTGAAGCGCCTCCATGAGGTTGGTGCTTTGGAGATCCCTTAAATTTTCATATATTGCCATCATCAGGTTAAAAATTTCATTTGTCCAATACTGTAATACCAGGTACTTGAGAAAGTCATGACAGTCCCATCAGCCTCATCTGGGCTTGTTTAGTGTCACTAAGCATGCTAACACACCACGGTTAACACATATGCTAAACATCAGCATGTTAAGGTTGTCATCATGACCATGTTAGCATGCTTATGTTAGCATTTAGTTGCAAGCAGACCTGTGTCTAGATACAGGCTCTCAGAGCAGCTAGCATGGCTGCAGAGTGTGGTTGGAGCAGCACTTTGCTTTTACTAACTACTGCTCATACTTACTGCTGCTCTTTCTTCATTTTTTTAACTCTTCATCCACATGAAGTCTCGGCGCTGAGAGAGTAACAACAACTGGCTGTGATATCATGACTGGAGGAGTGGGTTGTTTTTGTTCAGCTCATCCCCCAGGAGAGGCTACAGTGTCAGAGGTTTGCACAGGCAAGCACAGTTGTTATTGAAGAACCAGCGCAGCAGCCTCAGACTGGGAAACAGTTCATGAAGTTGTTTTTAATGCTTTAGGAAAATCCTGTCGGTCTCTGTTAGCAGCTACATCCCAACACCAGCTGAATTTAGATTTATATGTAGACAAAAACAAGGTTATATTGAAGCAACCAGAAAGAGACAGTAGAACAGGGAACGACACATCATCATCATCATCATCATCATCATCATCATCATCATCATCATCAGCCATAATGGGCTTATCAACCAAATTGTTATGGTTTAGATTATTCTTGTTATTGTTTTTACTACTGATCATGAATAATTAACTCTTCCCTTTACACAAAATAAAGCTCTTCATGATTTCTGTTCATAAGATTAGAATATTTTGATATTTTAGATTAGTATCAGATTAGTATAGACTAGATTTCATAATATCACCAATAACTGGTAAACGTCTATTACATTTTTAGACATTTTTGTGAGGTTATTGTTAGTTTTGCTGTACTTCTGAGCATCATGATTGATTTTCCCCTCAGTGTTTTTTCTGCTGGCACGTGCTGAGGTGCTGCTTCCCTCGAGCACACTCTCAGACTTTTGGAGAGTGGATGTGACTTTGTGGAATTAAAGCCTGTTTGCTAACGGTAGAGGGGGTTAAGCAGAGGACAGCCTCCCTCCTCGCTCATGACCACAACTGCTTGAGCCCGCACCACCACCTTCTTCCCCTTTCAAAGCCTCCACCTCCACCCCACCACCACCACCACCCCACCCACAGACTCACAGCAGACTGCTACTTCAGAGGAAGTCCTGCTGGTAACGTGTCGAAGGGCAACAAAACAGGCTTTTCTCTCAGCTGGTGAGCATACAGGGATGAATGTGAGGCCCCTCATCCTCACCTCTCTGTGTCTCTCCATCTATTCCTCAATCCCCCCACCTCATGTCTGTCCCCCTGTTTGTTTTTCATTGAAAGGAAAGCTGAAACCTGTCGGGTTTGTTTTTCTCCTTCTCTTGGCCAAGTGCCTGCTTTTAAAGCCCAGGTGTTGGCGAACAGGGAGTCATCTTTCAGAAAAACACGAGGTGGAGTGCTGGGTCATCTGGGTGGAGGGGGCGAGTGCAGGGAGGCTGACACTGCTGGATTTTGACGTCTCGTGTTTGGATGTTTTCATCTTTCAAACTGGTTGGACTGCCTGTCAGTTGCCAAACAGTCAAAAACACATTCTTCTTTGCTGACTTTATTTGTCACAAGAGTTTGTTTTTCACACGCTTCTCATGACAGGGAACTTTTTAAAGGCAGGGACATTTCTCCCCAACATTTGTCCTCTGAAGGGAACTTCACCCCCAAAGTGAACACGGGACACTTTCTGGACAGCATCTTCTGTAACAAGAAACCTTTTTTCTTGTCACGATGTTGAATGTTTTCCAACATACACGCACTTTCTCTTATTGAGATGCACTTTACCCTGACATGAAAGGGACGCTTTTCCTGAAATGCTACTTCTGACATGACAAAGAACTGTTTTCTGACATAATTGAGAGGGTTTTTGTTGTTGTTGTTGTTGTTGTTGTTTTGTTTAACCCATATGATGAATATTTTCAGATGCATTTTTCCAAAACACTCCAGTGGACTTTTGCGTGTTGTGAAGTAAAAGCCTGCTATTAAAGCATCAGCACATGACACCAGTGTTACATACTGTATTAGAGGCAGAGGCAGGTCAGGAAGGGTTTCCAAACTTTTCAGGAACCAGTTTAACATCTTGATATTTCAATGACATCACTGTTAAAGCACATGTGTAATTTGGACTTCCCCTATAATTTCAGCCAGACAAGTGATATTGCTGTCATGTTGCTTCATAGGGACTGTGCACGGTAGCAACAGTGTGTAAAGTGAAACAGAAAATAAAGCTACATGTTAAATTTCTGTATTTTTGTTCTGTTCCTTCAGCTGAGGACTTAAAGAAGTGACACAACTGTCACAGTAGCTCAGTGTCCTTGACAGTCTGGATCTTCTCCTCTGGACAGAAGAAACTCAGTAGGGAGTCTTTTAGGGAAACAGAACTGGGAAAACAGATTCAACCCCTGTTGTACCCCTCTGACATCCATCCACCAGAACCCCATGGGAAAACCCAAAGCCTCCTCCTCCTCCTCTGTGCTGCGGCAGCCAAAAGCCCAGCTGGAGAGTCATAAGGTCACTCAGCTGATTTAATAGCCGGCCCAGGTCACATAAACACACAACACTGGGAAAATGAACAGCAGAAGTTGACGTGTATGTTCTGATGATTGTTATGAGGCTGAATTTACTCAATTTTGGCAACAAAAAAAAAGTTCAACTCTGTTAAAGTGAAGCCCTTTCAGGGATAAGGGTTTGTTGAACGCAATTTCACTTCACTTTGATATTTATTGTTCCTTGTGATTGTGCACACGACAGACAGTCATACAGGTGATGAACTTGTTTTACCACTGTCTCACTGAGTAGTGACAAATAGAGGGAGTGCACCAAAACATAAGTACACCTGATGATGCTATTATAGCTGAGGTGTAAGTACAAGCCCTGTCTCATAGAAATTAAGTTTACATATTATTACATTCTTCTCTCAATTATGTGCTGACTAACATAATCACGGCCTGGATTATGTTTACGAGTGCAGGACTGGGGTTCACATCATAACTCCTGTCTGTGGTTAGGTCAAAGCAACAAAAGGTCTTTGGTTGAGGTTAGCGAAAGACTGTGATTCAGATTTTTTAAACATTACCATAAAAATATTAATAAAGCCGAAGACACTATATCCACAAATATAGTATTGCATTTGTTGGAATCCAAAGGAAATGCATTGTAAATGATTATTTCATTGATAATGTTCAGTTAACATTTTTGCAAGTTGTCAGATATGTAAATTAACAAAATTTTTATTATGCTAATGGGAAAACGTAATCTGGTCTGCATTACATTACTTTCAAAGTGCATTTATCATTGCAAGTCAATTGTGTACTGATGTAATTTCTAGGAGACAGGGTGGACTATAATAGAGAGACAGACATTGTGTTCGAGAGGCTTTTATTGAGCACACATAGCTCTTGTACGGTACTGTTGCAAAGTCAGGTCATGCAAAAGCAGCCATATTTTCCCGGGAAAATGCACTTTCAAACAGCAAAATTACGAAAATGCAAATATCAGATTAATCCATATTCATTTTCTCTGTCTCTACTGTTGTTATGCATCACTGACTGTAAGTTTCCACTCCTAACAATATTCATCCTAAAGCTGCAGCCAACCTGCAGGCCTGCATCTGTCCTACATTACACTATGACCGCACCATGCTCATTTTCTTGTCTGTCAAACATACAGCAGTGCTTACAATGTAGAGTTTTGCAAAACAACTGTGAGGTATTATGTAAGAAGTCTCTGGTCACGCATTACTTTAACCAAAGACTGAGAATAACACTGTGCTGATGGTGGAGAGATAGCAGGGGTGGAGGAAAGAAAGGGATGGAGAAAGTGCTGAAAATGAAAAAAAAATAAAAAGATTGAGGGAATTGAGGGAAGATTAAGAAGAACTGAAAAAGAGGATCAAGATGATTGTGTTTGAGAGAAAGTAAGAAAGAGGTGGAAAAAAGAGTGATGGAAGGATCGAGAGAAAGATGGGGTATGGAAACGAATAAGACTGAAGAAGAGAGACAGACACTATGAAAGCAAAGAAGACAGAGAGAGAGAGACAATCTGTTGAGCTACCTGAGAACTATATCACTCTGTCTTTGGAAAGACACGTTTTTTCATTATACCTAATAAGGTAAAGAAATAACAGAAAAATGATATTTGAAAAAAAAAAAAAGAAGACAGAAAAGAGTGAAGATTGACTGACCAAAGGTAAGTTTGTTTGTTTGTTTGTTTGTTTGTTTGTTTATACACCTGTTTTTCCTGATCAGAGTGTCTGTGAATGAACCATGATGATGCCATCTGTGGGACTGAAGCACAGCAGACGAGGACTCCCTGTACCTGAACCCAGTGAGGCGGAGGAATGCGTCACACAGAAGGCCCATTGTAGGCTCATATCTGATCTGAAATCACCAAACGGCCACTGAAAAGAAAAACAGACTGACTCTTGGACGGTGGAGGAATGACATGAACAGTAAGACTGCACTGAGAACACAAAGTGCTAGACTGTGCAGCTCTGACAGGTGGATTAGCTGTAAGAACATCCTGTAAACAAAACCATGCAGGTTAGCTGCTGCTGCATGTTCAAGTCCTGCACAGCAGCAATACATGCTGTATAAAAGCAACAGTGTATGATAGAGCATGATAAAGAAAAGACACACAAGAAAATCTGGAGCAAACACAGCAGAACTCTGATCAGTCAAAACAGCCACTGCAGCGATCAGGGCTGCATTTGCATGTTACAAGCTGAACGTATGTATTGTGAGGTCACATCTGACTAATAAAAATATGAAATCTTCAGATCAAAAGCAGGAAGAATCTCTAAAAATCAAGAATCTCTAAAACCTAAAATGATTTCCTGGCTCAAAACAGGGATATCTGTCCTGGATAAACAAGAACATGTCAGTGATGCTGTCAACACACACTGCATGTACAGTTTGTCCACATTTATGAGGAAGTCACGCAAAAAGCTGTCACACTGATCTCTGAGGTGGTGAGCCCTCTATTATGCTTTAGGTGACATGAACACGGGTGAGTTCTCCTGGACCTGCTGCAAGTCACTCTATTAAGGACTCAGATACAATTTGAGAGAGAGAGAGAGAGAGAGAGAGAAAGAGAGAGAGAGAGAGAGAGAGAGAGAGAAGCTCAAATGCATATTGTAATGTGCAAAAAATTTGAATGCAATCATGTATGCATGAACAGGCATCAAATTAAGAAGTAATACAGCAACACGTGCACTGTAGAACTCAATTATAAATACAGCAGAGTGGCAACTGCTCAGCTGAATACCAGGCATACATAAGGACACACACACACACACACACACACACACACACACACACACACACACACACACACACACACACACACAGGCTTCCTCTGTGTGGCACCAGCTGTGTTGAGGCTCCAGACATTTAAGTGTAATAACATATGGAGGATGTGCGTGCCTAACAGTGTGCCAGTGTGTGTGTGTGTGTGTGTGTGTGTGTGTGTGTGTGTGTGTGTGTGTGTGTGTGTGTGTGCGTGGCTTTTCTGCATGTTTTGCTTGTTTGGACTGGTTTGTCTGTATTAATTTATGATTGTGTGTGTGCCAGTATGTGTGTGTGAGCTGTGTTCGGATAGCATGCACACAAACTGTCACCATTGTTCAGCCTACAGAAAGAGCGTGTGGAAAGTGACACAAGTAAACACTTGGATTGACTGCAATGACATGAATGGTAGAGGGATGGTTAAAGTTAAACAAAAAATATGAAATTAAGAAATTTTGTTACACTTAGAAATGGAGAGCTGCACCAGTGAACAGAATACGAGCAGTGTAAAACAATCACTAGTTAAATCTAAAACAAGTCTAAAGGTGCGTTTCTAGGGTGTGTAACTGTGTTGAATGTGCAGAGCTCAGCAAACTTGAAACAACAAACCAAAATTGCCCTCTAAAGACACTTGCCTGCAGCAGTCAGCAGTAAAACTACAAGCTCTAACCTTTGACCTCTTTGCTGTAGACTGTGTAATATTTGTGACAAAGATGTTGAACGTGCTTCTACAGTGTTGACCTCATTAGAAATCAGTGAAAAAAGAGCATCTACTTGGAACACATTTCATCTCTATTCAGCAGACTTCCTGTACAAATTGGCCTTACAGAGCTTTGATGTGAGACTGATGCACAATTTGCGTCATTTAAACAGCAGCACTCTCACAAACAGTACGTGTTTCTGTCAGAGTCTCGTATTATGCTCTCACTTTCAGTCTTCACCACAGCTCATATTATTGGCAAATATTCATATTGTGCATGTTGTCTTTCTTTTCCTCCTGGTTCTATCGTTTTTGTACACTGTAATCTACTCTAGAATTTGTATTTAGCACAAATTAGCACTAAGATTCTTCGGTATGTACTGTTTTGTGTTTATATTTGTTAATCCTATGGTTTATATTATGCTCCTCAAGATTCCCTGTGGACATCACTTGTTGAAATTGTAAAAACTTACGACAAAAAATACTTTTGTCATCTGTTTTCACAAGGCTGACATGTTCAAACATGAGCTGCAAAACTTAGTAAGGCACAGAGCAAATTCACTTTCAGCACCAGCCTGAACAACAAAGGGGAAGTGAAACTAAAAACTCTGTGTGTGTGCGTGTGTGTGAGGACACAGACAGCTGGGAACATCGGGCCCCACCCATCGCTCTACTCTCATTGGTTGTGTGCTGTTGTCAAGCACATTTAATAGGAAAACAAGTTGCTGCTGAGCCAATCAGTGCAGAGCTAGAATTCCCCATCTTATCTGTGGTGACATCGCATGGCCCTTTAAACGGTCGACCGCAGACAGAGTTTAAATGGCCTGACGAGAGAGAACACACCTAGAAAAGAAAAAAAGCTTCAGACCTGCGTGTGTAGCAGTTTGTCTGGCAGTTGACTTGCTTCCAGGCACTTTGAGAAATTAATGTTTTGATTATATGTAATGACACGTAATGCCGTGTGACCACACTGCATTTTACACTCTGAATATCTTTTGAAATGTATATAGTTCTCAATGGAGCTTTGCATGTGTGTTTATTGGCTATTAAAGACATCATTCATGATTCTATGGCTGAAGAGGGCCAATAAAAATCCTGTATTTTTGTAAAAGTGGTTTTTTGTTATGAGGCCCACAACCCTAGCTACGATTCTGGATCAGCTAGTCGACAACATGTACGCACACTGACAGCAGACTTCATCATGTACTGTACCCATATGTGTAAATGTTTTAAAGATTTTTGGAATAAAGCAACATGATTGGTCAAGGTTGTCCTGGGGCACCAACAGAAATTTTGATCTTCCATAAAAAGATCTTAACAACAGCTCTGTGGCAATAAATATCTCTCATATGTGGCATGAGGCAGGAGCCCTGTGTATGATCTGCCTGCACTTATCTTTTGAGGTTAATATAAAGTTATGTTATCAATGTACCATGACTAGCATTATATTTATGTCCCTAACTGCCAACATATTCAAGAGTCAAATTGGTGAATAGTGGCTGTTGAATCATCTGTGTCTTCTATTCAACAGTTTTCAGGATAGGTGGTTTTGTTTTAACTTACAATAAGCCTACAATGACCTAGATTCAGTTTAGAGTGTTCCTCTACTGTTGTGTTCAGTCAAAATAAAAAATAAAAAAAAACAACACAAACTGAGTCAGCACTTTATATATTGCACCATAAAAATGAAAAACAAATTGTGCCTTTTATTACAGTAATGACCAAGCTGGAAATCATCTTCTGCATTTAAACAATCCTACTTATGTTGTAGACATTGGCAGCCGTAGTGCAGTCTTTAAGGGACCATTTGGGGCCAGTTACTTGGCAGACAATGACAATGGCAGGAGAATCCCAAATAGTCAACATGCATGTCTGGTAAAAATGCAGAGACATGAACATAAGGAGAACTTGAAATCTCTACACAGAAAAGCGCAGGGCTGGGATTTGAGTTAGGAGGTGACACTGCTGACCCATGAGCTAATGTGCAAAAATGGTCAACATCTCTGTGATTTATTACTCTAAACAGATCGAGGCGCATTGTATAAGACTGCAGACTCTGCGTCACACCAGTGAAACAACATCTCCTACAAACTCTGTTTGCAAGAGGTGGAATCCAGGTTAGGGGGCAGATACTTTGTTTTTGGCCTTGCAGAAGGGAAACTCTGGGACGTCCAGGCAGTGGGTGAGAGGGCATAGCCAAGTGGATGACTGGTCAGGAAGGGCTGACGGGCTTCTGTTCCAAAATGCTATATATATCCACTCTGGAAAAAGAGATGATAGCTGGGATGCATTACAATATTAGTGTAATTCATTCACTGCTATTTTGAAAATCTGCTATATATTGTTATATAGGTTTTCGAACTCTAAGTATAAGCGTGACAATATTAGATGTATGTTATTACAGGACTGTAGAACATTTGGTCAATGGACCTGCTGCCTGTGTCTTTTCTGCAGGTGGAGATAAAATCATTTGCACACGCCCCCATGCTGCCAGCAGACGCACACAAACCAACTGTGATGCACGTCGTGCTTGGTAAGACAAGAAAAGTGTTTCCTGTGTTTCCTGTGAACCTCGGCTCTGAGCATGTGACCGATGAGCTTGTCTGGAACAGCCCCCTCCCCCACGCCGCCTCCACACTGTATATAGACTTGTGTACTCTACATGAAAACATGCTGACTTCTGCCCTTTGTTGTTCTTGGGTACCCTACACTTTACTGATCCTTGTGATTTGTATATACGCTTTTGGGAACATGAGTGGATGTGTTTTGATGTGTGCGTGAGACGAAAACAGTAGGTGAGGCAAATGTTGATTTACTATGGAGTTAAATATGCTAATGAGTCATATAGCATTTGTTTATATTACTGGGTTTGCAGGGACCACAAATATTGGGAGGGGCTGCAATTTTACACAAACGCCCCTGAAATTGCTCTGACATTGTTGATGAGCCGTCGCATCAGAGCAGTGGCTCTGCAAACTTAGGTCATAGCAGTGCAAGTGCCATGTCATACCAGAAAGTGGCACAACAGAATTCAATCACGCTGGAACCTAGATGACATAGTGACAACTTCTGGGTCATGTGACACAGCCAATATAAAACCATCCTCCACTCTGCGTCTCTTCCCTCAAAGGCTCATGACAGTTTGAAATTTGTCAATGTTGGAAAAAGTTAAAAGTTGTGCAAAAGCACCATCCAATTTTACTTTGCCTCAGCATTTTAAATGCAATTTTTTTTTTAGTTTTGTGGTGATTCCTTTTCAATGAATTGATTTCAATATGAAATATAAATGTTTTCAGTGCTGGTGTAGCAAACTGAGCCCACATACATAAGTGTTAAGTGTTAAGTGTGACCAAACTGGCCACACTTCTTGCTAAATTATCTCCCTGCGTGGGCAGATAACTGCTTTGAATAAATGCAATCAGGAACCAGTGTAATGTAATTTTTCCCCACAGATTTATCTCAAAGTTTTAAAAGATTTTTATTTCTTTTAATGTTCTGTTTCAAGATTGCTACATTGGACACAGATAGATAATGTATAATTTATATGACTTGATACCCGTATAAGGATCTACACCAACCCTTCAATCCTGGTTACATTTACGACAGGAATGAAAGCTGATAGCAGCAGCCAAATTGACTCTGTGACACTGGGAACCAACTATCTCCTTAAAATCAAAAGAGTTTGTAAAACTAGATTAAAAAGTGATTTTTTATAAAGCCATAATGTCATGTGGTGAAGATATGGTTGAAGTTAACTTTCAACATACTCACTTCAGGTAAAAGCAAACAACACTTTTCATAAAAAGGGGGTTAGACTAGTGCAAATACATAAAAAGTGCATGCTGTGCAGCTTGAATTTTTACAGTGTGACAGCATCTGTGCTAATTTGAGGAAGTTTTCTCACATTTTCCCTTTTAAACTCCAGAAAATGAGTCAAGCTAAAAGAGTGTCCTTGAGCAAGTGGGAAATTAATGGGAAGTTGGCTCACCAAAATACCTCTCAGCTCCCCAACAACAGGAAAAGGCCTTGTAAACTTGAACCACTCTTGGCTAAACTTTACGTTTGCTCCCAGGGAATTACATTCTCGCACTGTGGCTAAAAACATTTTACTGCAGTTAATAGACGCCACTGTACTCACCAGCCTTACATCCACAAGCAGATGTTTTCATTACAGGAGAGTCTGTCCCTGACATAGTAGCAACCAACCCTGCTTCAGATGGTTCATTAACAAGAGAAAGCATAACCCTGTGTTTGTGTGGTAATGTTCAACTGTTTGCTGAAGAGATCATCGTCTTAATACAGTGAAACTGGATGGGATTAGATTTTCTCATCCTGTTTCAAAAGCCTGGTCACAAACAGCTACACATCATATTTTCTGCAACTGTATATATGCAGCTAAAGATAGTTTGATCTCAGAGCGTGACTGGGGGACAGAGTGTGTATGTATATATGAGAGCACACAAGAGTATGGCTATTTTTCTCCCTTTGTGAGCGCCAGTTTGAGTTTTAGAACTCCACAATGAGAAATTAGGTTATTTTGACAGTCTTTACAAAATGGAATTATATTATAGAGTCTTTGGTCTCTTCAAATTATATTAGAAATGCTATAAGAGGTTAGAATTAGGATTACACTCTGATCAAAAATTGCGACCACAAATTGCTAGAAGTCACAATTTTGCACCGTAAGACTAGAGCTATGATCTTTAGGTGAGGCATGAAGGGGTGAGAAAGAATCTGTCTTCAAATGCTGCTTAATGTGAATTATTTACAAAAATAATGAACATCATCGAACAAAGCAGTTGCAACTAAATAATCAAACTTCTAATCAAACACTGAATGCTCTTTAGGCAAGACTGCACTGCAGTCCATCCACGGTCAGAGAACGACGTTGAGTTGCAGGTTAGATATCACAGAGTGAAACCAGACAATGGCAGGCCCTCATAAGTACGCTAATCCTGATATGTGTGTGAGCTTGTGTGTATGCACATATGAGAGGAAGAAGTTGGAGGAAGGAGGAGGCGGGGGGTGATGTAGCTCCCAGCACTGGCTCACGCCGGTTTGCGCTGCTTCTTACTGGCCCAGCCCCACAGCGAGGTTGCGAGGTTAGCAGAGAGACGGATGGATTTGGGGTGGGGAGGTGGGTTGGGGGGGGGGGGGTTAATTTAGCACCTAGACTGCCCTTTGCAGCACTGAGGGCTATAGCTTGGGCACCCGCTGACATGCCAGGCAGATATCTGTATGTAGAGAATGCATGGAGCAGCCATCACCCATGTGATGTGATGATCAAGGCTATGATACTCTGGCGTGTCATATAGATATTGCTTTACACAGTGTGCAACAGAGGCACATAAAGACAGTTCTCACGTGCACAAACACACACGTGCCCTGCTAGGTTGTTGTCACCATGTGGTAATTTCCCCTTTTTGTTTAGACTTGAACTGAATTTGACACAGATGAAGCAGAACTGAAAGTTAAATGATTGTGACTTCTGATGAGTCAATATCAGTCACTATTACAAAATGGTTACGATGTCAAGCAACAAATTCTGTTTAGATAAATAAATAAAACAATGACGAGTCGTGTTTTTGGCTCATCTATAGGAAAACCTTGCATCCCGAATTACTGGGCCTAGTTCAATACAGACCTTATCACATGCACTGCTTATAATAGCATAAAGCACATGTGTGCGTTATGCTGTAATGGTGTAAGGGTGATTATTTACAGAAGCTTCCATAAGATACTCAATATATACAATCTTTATGTTTCATGTGTGCATGTGCACTTGTTGCAGTGAGTTGAACTGACTGAGAGAAGGGTCACCAGCAGTTCTGCGTTTGGTCATTTTTATGATAGGAGGGCAGAGACTCGAGTGTGTTTGTTCACACTGTCCTTTGGGACTGCAGAACAATCCTGTGCGTATCCAGGAGTTGTGTTTACTTCAGTCCATTTGTCAGTCCCAGTGAGAAGAAGGATGTCTGAACTCTGGAGGCAACGCATAATGACACTGACATACCTAAAAATCTCAGTGACCAATGATACTTGTGCTCATACTAATCTGTTTCTTCAGGGGTCTGACCACCAGACAGGATAAACTTGCACTGTCCATTGTGCTAAGTTTAAGTTGCAGCAGCATTTGTTTTGACTTCCTTCTTCCTGCCTAAATTTCTGTCTCTGTCTTGGCAGGATGACAGATTTTCTGTCTAACAAATGGGCTGCTTCTGAAACTTTGAGGCTTTACTTTATAAGCTTTGGTTCGCTTGTAATTACGCAGCTTAAACAAGCCATAAGCAAAAATGCAACTAAGAGATTTACTCAGTGAAGCTATCCGACCAACCAAACCAAGTGCAGGTGGTGTCTCACCTTAAGACTCCATTTAAATACAAAGAGATCATCTGTAATCTGACCATTACTGGTCCTGCCAGGCTTTGGATTAGAAGTCAGAGATTCAACTTTAATGGCTGTTGACTCCCTGGTAGTGAATTTACACATTCTATATATATTCTGGGGCCTTCTTCACCTAGTTTCCTATGTAGCAAAGCAAGGTCCAACTGATGAAACACGGTAAGCTTTCTTTTAAAGTCTGCCAACTGAAAAAACTTGCTTTTTTTCCAAACACTGGCAGATGGAGCACAAACACAGCACACAAAAAAATGCACTTTTAATAGAGACATCAGTGTTACCATTCACTGTAAAGAGAATGTCTTCTGTAAGATTTTTTTTACCTCTCAAATCAATAAAATGTAGCTGGACTTATGCAATGGAAAAACTAAGTAGTACTGCCTCGCCTCTGTCCAGGTGGAACTGATTTTCAGCTGTGGCAGATGGAGAAATTTTGCCCAAGTATGCTTTACTTGGATTATAACGCATGTTTTTCCAATCAATGAGGTGGTGAGGATTTAGATTTGGAGAGGAGACAGTTATTCAGAATTTGTGCCTTTGGGCTTTCTTTTCACCAGTATTTATCCACTAAGCTATCTGATGGCAACACCTTGCTCCATATCTGTACACTTCAACACATTCAAACCCGAGGTGTCTTAGTCAAGGACAGCTTGACTGTCACTGTTGATGGATGTAAGACATTCATTTTTCACCTCTCTATTGTGAGCCTCATGGTCAGATTAGAGTTTTGAACTACCAACTTTAACAAACTTGTTTCTCAAGCTTAGTCTGACAATTAGTCTTGACCAAATACATCACCCAAATCAGTCAACTGACATACGATTTATATATGTAAGGAGTCAGCAGGAAGTCAGCAAGCTTAAAGAGGTCTTTAATGTGCATGCTCTATGGGACCAAAATGCACAAGCATCATAAAATCCTGAAAACCTTTTTCTAGATGGGGCCAATTTCATTGGAATGAATGGGGTTTAGTGAAATGTACACACTGGACTTAGTGTGCCAGAACCACATTTGAATACAGTTCTGCTGTGTTATCAGTGAAAGGAGATGATCTCCTTGCATTTGGGACGGCAGTTCTGGGCTGCTCCAGCAGTGTATAGCTGCGTTTGGTCATGCGTTATAAAACCTGTGAGTCAGCACAGAGCAGTTACTGTGCCACACTGCAGTGGACTGATGACTGCTCAGCATGTAGTGAGGCCCCTGGCAGAGTTATGGGGTGAGGTCAGAGGTCAGGAGTCTGACCTGCGGAACTGCCTCCGCCTCTCCTTCAAACATCCAATGAGGGCCCGCTGGCTTGGGGATCCACAAACAGGATCTAACTGGGGCTTCTTGTCATGTTTGAAGCCCAAAGATCACCTATATGTACAGTTTTTACTTTTATGTAAAGTATCTGAATACTTCTTCCACCTTCTCTCTTGTTGTAACACAATAATAATTCATGCTACAGCCAGTAAAAATTCTGTGAGACAACATCATATCTCAACTGGCAAATATAATTATTATCAATCTAAAGAAATGATCAGACTTGTTTACCCCAACCACTAAAAAGGAAACCGATGGAAAATGCAGTCAATGTGTGTGTGCAGTGATCACATGTTTGCTCTGATGAGTGAGGATTACTGGGAATATATTGTGTATTAATAGAAGATGTGTGATCTCCAGTGAAGACAGCAGCCAGCATTAGTTGGTCCAGCAGTAAGTAAGTATAGGACTTGGAAGCTGGCTGAATCCAGGAATAGTATCAGTTCTCATGAGCTCTGTGACCGACAGCCAGCTTACATCAGGCTGAGCTGGTCCCAGAGACGAGACACTGCTGCCTCTGACCCCACTGCCCTCTGTTATCAAGGTTTTATGATGGCTCTCACCTACTAAAAAAAACAGATCAAATGACAGAGCAGCCACGAGACTTCAGCACTCCTAAGATTTCTTTATAGTCTTTTCTACATTCCTCCCATGATTAATTCCACACCAATCAATACTTTTTCTTTTCGTTCTCTTGGGTTTGTTCCAATTCCCATTGTTAAGAGCATTCTCATCATCTTCATCAACTTCTTCTTCTCCTCATCACCACCATCATATCAAGGCCTAAACGAACTCAGCAGGACTGGCCAGACTTGGATTTAAGGGTTAGGTTAGAATTAGGTTTAAGTGCACGTTGTTTGAACTTCACTATAGCTGTGAGGAAAATGAAATGCCAAGTTGATTGGCTGTGATCTGTCTGCTGAGGACAGCCTGTGGAAGTGATATTTAACAATTCTTCTTTGTATAGGCCATACCAAAGGAAATTTGTCAAAGTCCTTCTGTTAAGCTGAGATGGATTCCATACAGAGTTTCTTTTAGTAAAAATTGGTGCTGGTTCACTTGTACCGGAAGTTTCAATGTCCCATCCAAACAGATAATGTTTGACCAATGTTTGGTCAAACATTATCTGTGTTTCTTGATCCTATTTCAAATGTTTTTGTGTCTAAGTGACTTATGGGGACAACAATTTTAGAAACTGGTCCAGAATTGAATGAGAGTGCCGCAGCCAGCATCTTCGAAATGGGCTGCAACGTAATCCCTCTGGACATTTGTGCATCCACTAAAAATGCTTGTTTTTGCCACTGACAGGCTCAGATTGTTATTCTAAGTGTCTGACAGCATTATGGAAAGTGTAAGTAGATACAACTAGTGTGTTCCCACTACACATCGCCGCATTTCACCTTCATGGCGTCCACATATAGATCTCCAGCTTATAGCCACAAATAGTTGCCTGATCATTACATCAACTGCATCAAGAAACAAACTGTTCCAGCAGAAGTATGTGTGGATGTCCATTAAGGTCAAGCACGACTGCCCGACAATCAACACACTCAAATCTGGCTCTCCCGTGCAGTCTCCTGATGTCTTATGTAATGTGCAAGGGAACACCTGCCCATCACTTTACCTCCTGGATCATAGTGAGACGACCACCGCTGCCCCCACCCTCACTCTGCTATGGATCTTCTTACACTTTGGGGGAACGTATATCCAAATTGTTCCTGGTGACAACAAGCGCATGACGGAGCGCTAAAAGAAAATGTTCAGCTAGTCTGAGTCAGAGGAAAGACGAGGAGGGGGAGGAGGAGGAGGAGGAGGAGGAGGATGGAGGGAAGTTAGGAGGGGTATGTAGCCCCGAGAGTCAGCCTGCGCTGGTTCAGACCGGTTCCTGCCCCCTTCCTCTTCTCTCTTGCTTCTTCTCCTCCTGCTCTCCTCTAGTGTACTCTACTCATCTCACTGCCTCTCTTGTTTTTCTTCCTTTCTTATTTGGATCTTATTTACTTGTTTGTCATTCATTATTTTCCACTTCTTTCCTGCTTTCTTCTTTTCCTCTAATTTCTTGGCTGCACGTTAACTCACTGCTCCATGGTTATGTACGGCTAAAACCAAAACAATCATGATATGGGTTAAATGTTTAAAATTCAGTTAACTTTTCTTTTATTTTCATTTTGTAAACACCGTTATTGACACTGTTTCTGATATACAGTCATGAGAAGGTCAGAGGTTAGGGCAGTTGGAGAGAGTATAGCATGAAAGCAAAGCCAGAGAGAAAATAAAAGTGTAATGAGAAACGTGTGTGTGCATGAGAGAGAAATGAGATGGACAGATGGAGATATAAGTTCTCCTTTTCGTGCTCCTTAATGCCAGTGGAGTCTCCTGACTGCAAGAAAAAGATCATCACAAAGAATGACCATGAAAAATGTCATAATATACTTATCTAAGGTTTAAAAACACACTGAAAGGTGGGTCAGATTTATGCCGCGAGCTGTTGATATTCTAAACAGACATAGATGGACTTGGTTTCTCAGCAAAACAGCAGACTCATTTTTCCTCTGAGCTGCAGGGTTTGTTCACCCCGAGGAGGCAGGAGATGTAAACACAGAGAGGCTGAACAATGTTTCCTCCTCCAAGCTGCCGGACAGACAGATTAGAGTCTGTCAGCAGCGAGATGTGATGCAAAGCAACAGCTCAGCCAACTGAAGTGAAAGAATGATGGACAATTCTTGAGCCAGAGACATACTTTTGTTTGTCCTGTTTTCAGTACAGCATGTTAATCAGTGATTTTACAGAAGTACAGTGCAGGGAAAAAAGGCGACTGGAAAATAATGGTTTGCACTGTCACATTCAGAGTTAATCACCTCACGCATTAACCTTCAACCTTTCCTCTAGTATGTGCATTGTTTATAACTAGAAATAGAAATGGGAGTTTGGACACACATCCAAACCAAAGAGGGCAAGTGCTGACTTGAAGGTGAGCAAATCATGAAATAAACAGATGAAGAGCTCGCACAGTGCATGGCTCCAATGTCTACTTTTTCATGTCCACTTACCTGCTCTGCTCCTCATCACACTCATTAACATTACCCAGGTGCAACAGATAAGTGGACATTACTTGGAGCACTGCAGTGTGTAGGCTGTTCATTTGTTACTGCATGTTTTTAAAGAGCCCTAATATGCCTTCAGGGAGGAAGACTGGTGTAAGCTATAACTGTTGGACAAGTTGTCAGGAAAAGGACCAAGGTTTCTGGGAAATTGATAGGTGTGTCTCATTACGCAGGTGCCAGACTGAGTGTTGATAGCCTGTGTGGTATGTAATGTAGGTTCATTTTGGTGAAGAATATTAAGTTGATTTTACAAACAGCTTGCTCTTTTTTTTGTTTAAGGGTTAAGTAACAGCGTTTCTGAATGAGTTGAGTTCATCTTTGTATACACTGGTTATACTTGGATTACGGTGCTTCAGAGTTATGGTTTACCGTCTGCCTATGTGTCCAACGTAGTATGTACACTTAACCCCTGCGCACAAATTAACCAAAATGTGGGATCAAATTGTATTGCATGCTCACGCAATTGCATTTCTAGTGCTCAGTGTAGTAAAACGTGGCCTCAGTGTATATTTTTTCCTCTCTGTGGCCACTCTGGGGCTCCATGTGTAAAGAGGGTTATTTCTAGGATCCCATGCCAAAGTCCCATGCACAAACAAGCAGCTCTGGTGACAGAGAGACATTTGATACCTTGACTTACTAATTAAGGCTTGTTCACAGTCTGTGCGAGGTAGAGGCCAGATTCACTGGGCATGTTGACCAGCAAATACAGCATCTGATAATCTCATTGACCTCCATCACTTGTTTAAGAGCAAGGCCTTCCTGCTATTTGACATTTTGATTTTTTTCGATATGTACATTTTTTTCCTTTTATTTGCCCTCATCATCCTTATTTGGCTGTAGGTATACATTCAGACACTCTGGCACTGACTGACTTTGACCTACATAATATTTTTATATAATAAAGTGCGTCTTGTGTTTTTTCCACAAAAAAGCTTAATTAACCTATTAAAAGTTACATTTTTAGTGAACATGGACTTCACTAAGCATACCAACAATTTTCTTCTCCAGGTTTGATCTTTTCAACAAAATAGCTCACGCCAAGGCTTTAACCCATTATTGTAACACTGCTCCACCTGTTGAACGACAGGACCACCAGCACCCTGCAGCAACATGTTTACTAGATGATCATCTTCTTTGCAGTAGTCATCTGTGATTTTAACTACGAGTCTAACCGAGACAGATATAAGGAATATTTTTGTCCATTGTGGCCAACACCAGGTATAGACTATAATGACACACTAGGTGTCTCAAGGTGAGTCACAGACAGCTGTCTGTCTGAGACAGCGAACACACAAACGATCAAGTGACACCATCAAGCACTTCCTGTCAAGACACATAAACATCATTCGCTGTGTCATCACACCTGGCAATTTTAATTCCCCACCCATAAACAAACTGGGAAGAACTGCTACTCTGATTATGATAGTTACATCTGAATAGCACTTTCTTCAAGTAGAACGAAATAACAAAATAAACATATCAACAAAATGGGTTGCAAAAGTTAGGCACGTTCTGTGGCTGCTTGCTAACATATCTGAAATCAATATCTGGAGAAGAAGGCAGGAGGCGGATACAAAAAATGTTGATTTTTAACATTATTGTGGAAGATGATCTAAGGGCAGATTTTTCCTTTAAATGTGCTAATTCTATAGACAACATCTGAAGATCTGTGACTGTATCAGTCATGTTGTCAAGAGAAAGACTACCTGTAGTTAGCAGAGTCATGTTTATCCATACTGCTCATTCTAGGACTGCAGGAGGGTCATGGTGCATTTAATTGATGTTTTTATTCAAAGTAGTAAAAACACGAACAGGGAGAGGTATCCCTATTTTGCTCAAGGACACTTTGACTCTGAGGAATCAGAACTTTGTTGCATGACGGTCCACTTGCACGAAGCCACCCACTGAGGCGGATTCAATTACTGTCACACATGGATCATCCTGAGTGACAGCCATGTAAATAATCTGCAGCAGTACACATAGAGTAGAAGTCATCAAAACACCCTGAAAGTAGTACAGACAGTTCTGGGAAAGAGAAAAAAATATTACATTTATGTTCATAATGTACAAGTTTTCCTTGACAGCACAATCTTTTCCATCCCTGATGGCTAATAGGAAAAACTGAACATGAATTTTACAAATAATTCCCTCCAGACATGGAGCTGCAGAGCAGCATGCAGGCTGCAGTAAAACATGCAGCAGGGCAAACAAAGTCATGCTAGAACCCGCGGTGGCCGGCAGCAACCTTTTAGTCTTCATTCTTAGAAAGTGGACTAAGTTTCACAGAATGTAAAGGAATCCATGACACTGAAACTGTGCTCAGTTTATGAGAAGCACATCAAATAAACAGGAAACAACAACAGCTTTGCAACTGCTGACGAACATTATGTTGGGAAATGCCAATCTCAACTAATTGTCATCTTTTGCAGGTTATCAGAAATGGGTCATCAGTACTAGAAGCTCATTAGTGAGAGATGTTAATCAAAATGTTTGCTTACTACTGCTAGCTGTATAAACTGAACAAAGGCCTAAAATCCCACAAAGGAAAGCTTATTAGGAATCCAATTACACATATTCGACTATTGTCCACGAACCAGACAGCAATATTTAAAAATGGCATGGCATTGAGGACTATGTCGCTCTGATTGTTGATACAAACAGTGGAGAGATGATGCATTTAGATGTTTTTTCACTGACTTCTGCCATTTAAAACATTACACTGGTTGACAGGATAGGACAGCTGTAGTAATATTTGAAAATGTAAAAACCAGCTCACATCACCACAGGATATCTGCATCATTTTACATTTTCATTTAGTGCAAAAGTAGACAAAAAGCTAAAGTAGGTAAAGCAGGCACAATATCCTCTTTATACATTAATCCTCCATCTATATATATAAAATGAAATGTTTTCAATCCATCTAATCATGATTCTGTTTTAGGGCCTCCCTGACCACGTGCTGTGGTGTAGATACTTCGCATGGATATTAAACACTTGTTATTTTCCTTGCCCTCCCTTCAGCTCCAACCTGTTTCATCCAGATCACTGCAATGCTTTCATTTCAACCCTGACTGCACTTCGGGTTATCAAGGCTACTGGAAGGCTTACCAGCAGAGAGAGGCATGTGTGTGTGGAAGCGGGTTGGTGGTGGTGGGGTCGGGGCTGGGTTGCCTGTAAAACAGACTGCTGTGTCACACGACTACATAGTCAGCATTGCTCCCTGTTTAGACGGCTCACACCCTCCCCCAACCCCCAACTCGTAGATATCAGCTGGAGCTGCTGAGTCAGAGCCAAATCTGTCTGAACTTCCTCAACTCACAGCCCCCTGATGAAGAGGAGCTGCTGTACAGGTGTCAGCAGCGCTGAAACACCTTGACCCAAATATTGGAAATGTTTCATTTTTGCACTAATGGGCACAAGGTAGGGAAATATCTTACCAGAATGATGATTACAGACTATATCAACTTCCATTTAGAAATAAAACACTTGAGTATGCAAGATTCTGTGGTGTACATGGCCTATTATGTTTGTCTATTGTTTTTGAGTGTGGTTTAAAGAAAATGGCCACCACAAATGCCATATTTGATTAATAAAATAAAATTACTACTCTCTAGCTTACATCACCTTTAACCACTGCGTAAAGGTGCCTGCACTCTTTTGGATGCAAGTTCTCCTTCTGAATGAGGTTTCACTTTCATTTTTTCTTGTAACATCATCAAAAATAAAACACTTCCTCAATTTTCCATTACAGACTATATAAAAATGGATGTAGCCTCTGTGATGTCACCCAGTGGTTTGAAGAGCCACTGTGATGCTTATTTTTAATACGCACGTCTGGAAATGATGCCATAGTATAACCGGAAGACTACTGCAAATTTGTTTTCTAACCAAAAAAGGTAGCAAAAAAGGTTTCTTATCCTTAAAAGTCATATGCAGAACTTCCAATCCTACTATTTCTAAAAGCCTGGCCACAGCTGAGCTACATCTGCACAAGTTATTTAAGTGTACATTACACAAATTTAGAAAAACATACACATAAATACATCTGTTTTCTGGTTACAGGACAGTTCAATCATGAGGCCTGTTTTGCAACATTACTGTGTTTTGGTTTGTTGGATTCCTGTCTCTATCCACAGATAACAAGCTATAGATAGTGCTTGCTGTAAAACCATCAGCAGCTACACTCACTTTAAATGACACCCAGTCATGACCTCAAAGCCGCAGCAGGTTGTATTTTTGATTTGGTTGTCACCCTCTGATAACTAAGCTCCAATGGTGACATTAACTGATGAGTCAGACTTCTCAAACGTTGCACAATTCTGTTTGGGAACATCAAGTACAGGAGGCTTTCCTACTAGCTTGAATGTCCTAACCTACCACTCATGTCCTCACCAGCCAAACAGCAGCTCTACATCTCCCAGTCTTTCTATATAGAAATAAAAACTCTTTAGCTGACACAGGCCACAAGGTCGTAAAGACAGCCCTACCTTGTTTTGGGCTGTAATCACGGCTGATCAGTCGCAGACTGCTATCCAAAACAGACTCGATAAAGCCGAGCTGGATGACAGACGACTGGGTTCAGAGAACCTGAAAACAACAAAAGTTGGGATGTTGTGTAACATGCAAATAAAAACAGAATGCAAATCTCAAATTTGCAAATCTTTTTTAACACATGTTGAGTACAGCACAAAGACAAGATATTTAATATTCAAACTGATTAACTTCATTGCATTTTGTAAATATCAGCTCATTCTGAATTTGATGCCTGCAACATGTTCCAAAAAGTTGGGACATGGGCATGGGGTGTCTGTCATATTTTGTGCCTCGTAATGTGCCAGACATTTTCAGTGGGAGGCTGGTCGAGTACTTGCACTCTTTGACTATGAAGCTACACTGAAGTAACACACGCAGAATGGGGCTTGGCATTGTCTTGTTGAAATAAGAAGGGACATCCCTGAAAAACACATTGTCTGGATGGCAGCATGTGTTGCTCCAAAACCTGCATGTACCTTCGCTAAGCTCTATTTCCTTTCATTCACATTAGCAGCTAAACAATAAACAATAGTTTAAAACTGGTGGTAACTCAGCAACCTCACTGCAACGGTTAATATGTTAATTCCAATAAAGGTACAATATACAGAGGAAAACTTTTCAATATCTTAAATGTTTCAACAAACAGGAAATATGTTGATAACATGGACATCATCATCTACAAATGCCTCTGTTCTAAGATCATGAATTTATTTTCAATGTGTAAATAATTTACAGCAGAATAACAAGTAGCCACAGTCTGTACTCATGACTGTCGTGATTTTCAACGTCTGTTTGAGTCTATTTTTCTTTAAGGTTTACACCCATGCATTCACAAACCAAGTGTCTTTGCCATTTAGAGGTTCATTTATGAGATCTGGAACATTAACATAGCAGCACACATTTGCCATGTAAAGATACAGTGGAGTAAGGTGTCCTGAACACTCCCTCTGTCAGCGCTGTAATCCATGCTTCTCTAATCTTTGGTTTGGTAGCCCAGCCGGGCGCGCGTGCATGTTTGTACTCCTGGTGAAACTGTTGGCCCTTCCCAGGTTTATAGTGAGACAAACTGTACATTAGATGTAAGCTAGCAAGCAACAGCAGCCACCGAAGATGTGTGTTTTTTGTCAGCCTCTGATTGAGCTCAACACTCACCAGAGACTGGTTATTTCTGTTATCTTCCTCCTGTACGTTTATTAAGGAAAGTGTGTTTCTCTTCCAGTCAGCAGTTAACATGGACAGAGAAAGACCAATTACATTATATCACAATAAGACAGTGGAGATCGGCACCTCTGCAGGTCACCGCTGCAGACAGGTTGAGAAGCAAGGGTGGAGATAAATCCACTTTTTAAGGTAAGAAATTAAAAAAATGAATTCTGAGCTGTCCTCCTGCCTGTAAATGGTTCCAGATCAGAGGAGAATCCGACATGACTTCCTCCACAAGCTCAGGCTCTGAGCCCGGCTCTCTCCTCCAGAGCTGGCCTGCCCTCAGCAGCTGTCTGTCGGCAAGCAGCGGCTCTGTCCCCCCTGCTCTGCCCAGTCATCTCCACACAACACTCGGCAAAACCCCAGCATATTTTCACATATGACTCAAGTGAATTAAGGTTATCTGGGCCCTTGGAGCTTGACGTTCACCTCTGAGAGGTAATGTCCACCATGAAGGCCAAATCACTTGCTATCACTGAGTTTCCACAACAGGTTTTTCTCTTCTCCATTATGTCTTCAAGACAAACTGACACTTTGGAAGAATTTTCCTTTTTGGGGGGCAATCAGCTCTGAAGATACAAAAAGGCACTCCTTCATAAATTCTCCTTCTGACTGAGGTTTCAGATTCTTCTAACTCACTCTCCACACAACTTGTCCACAGAACAGTGTGTCTGTCAGCATGCGGTCTTGTGAAAGCTCCTTGTTGGGCATCCAAACTCCACTGAAGAGCTTTAACTTTGAAAGCACATTTGTCCTTGCAGCTCATCCAGTTTAGTATGTTTAGTATGACGCCCAAGATAAGCCTTCTTCATCACTGCATGCTTGTCCCCACAAACTCTGGCTTGCCTCTTACTTCAACAGAAAAATAATCGTTTTTCCATCTCTCTTAGACAGCATGAATCTCTACATCTATTTTAATTTTCTTGACAGGCTCTACGATGCACTGACATAACATCAATCAAGGGTAACCATAAACATCAATACCAGCGTTAGCACAAGCAATAATAGCTGTATGTATTCATGAATAGTGATTACAAAAAAATATTAGAATCCCCCCCCCTACACACACACACACACACACACACACACACACACACACACACACACACCCCACATGCACACTCAGCAAATTTCTCATTCAAGGAGTAGCAATCACCACCATGAACAATTACAGATTAATACTCAGATCAAGACATTCAGTTATTAAAAGCTACTGAGTGACGACAGGGATTGCGTGTCAGAGCGCATTTTCCTTGACTGTAGGAGGAAGTTTTGGATGTCAGGCTATGGGGTCTCCCTGTGGGCGAAAAACACAAAGGGTAACCACAGGTTGACCTCTGCTGTCAGCTGGCGGGTGAACATCTACAGCTTCAAACAAAGGACTACAGCTCCCTCTAGCTGACATGATAAGTAGACACTATGAAGACATTAAATATACATCCAGTGTGTTACTGCTTGTAAATGTTTACACACATGTCTGCATATATGCAGACACATGGACATAATCACATGGACCTTATTCACAGTTATGGCTATCAATACATAGTAAAACATGGCAAAAGTTGGGTAGACATTGCAGTGGAAGGCCAGCATTCATGTTTAATGATACTTTGACCTACCATCTGGCCTTGCCGTGTGAATCTGCTGGGCCCTCTGCCAAAACATTACGAGCAACTGTCACACCAGTTTCTACAGTGTACCACAACACTTCATTTGTCCTTCAAAAGGCCGTCACTCACTCAAAGTTTTAACTCGTGCATATCAGTTCAGAAGTATCACTCAGTTTATTGTGGCCACCAAAGGGCCATTTTTAGTTTTCATTAATTTGGTGAAGACAGTGAAATGTCTAAAGAACTGCAGGCTACACAAACTGTGTTGCAATTGAGACTTGCATGCAAAATATCTTCTACTGCCAGCTGAATGGTATCCATCACATCTTCTGCCATGAGCCAATTTCAACAAAAACTCTGTCTCGCTGCCAGAATGCATTGTACCTCTTCCAATCACTTCAGATACAGTAGCAAAAAAATGAAAAACAAAAAAAACACTGTCATAACATTGCACAGTAAAGTGGACAAATGTCGTCATGCAACAATGTCAGTGAGAGATTAGTGTCCTGCTTCTGTCTGTCTACAGCATTACAGCATGCCTCACATCTGATATTAGCATGTCTGCCAACACCAACTGTCACACTTCAACTCTCTACTGTTCAATCAGCCTGTTGTTCCTCTCCCAGGTAAGTCTGCTCCACATTAAAAGCTGCACAGCTGCAGTACTTCATGCTGTCAGTGCCACCCCCTGCAGCCTACATGTGCTGGAGAAATGAAAGTGCATGTGTTGCACAGATTTTACAACATGAAGTCACTTACACTAAAATTTGAGGATGAACGTGTTACTAATTGTGAAACTTAAAAATGGTGCTTTCCTCCACCTTCGTTGAGAATAAAGTAATCATCCTCAGGTGTAAAGAGGAGACAAACATCTGGAAGAAACGGAACATCTACAGCTTCACAGGCTGCACGGCTCCTGTATTTAAATGCGTGATAAAATCACGTTAGTCGCGTTCACAAACACGTTTTTCAACATTTTACACGTCATTTACAGTTGCTTACAAACGCAATCAAAGTGTCTGAAATTATAATGTAGTGTTACAAGCCATGCTATTAATACTTTAATCGTTATATAAACTGATAGGACAGCATTCTTCGGAATTAGCCCGAACCATTACAAGTGTTCGTGTTTGAGGTTTGGGGAGCACAAATCAGCGCTGTGCAGAGTTTTGTTTCCACCTTTTCTCTCCCTCACAGCTGAGGTTTCACTTTCTATTCGTCAGAAAGGGCATGGCCTGTGTTTATATTATCCGCCTGTCTTCTTGCTGTTATAGTTTGCCACTTGTAACGTTACAGCGGCCATAATGCAGACACAAACCGGACAAACACCGCGGTAGGTTCATATTTCACGATGTGTAAACTAACTCTAAACTTACCTTAGCAAAGTTCAGTTTCATAAAGGACGGTTGTAGAGATGATAGTTAAATTACTAACCTGTGGAAACGCCTTGGGCTGCGTCCGCTGTGTGGGAGACAGCTTTGTAAACCTTTCTTGAACGCTTGCAGGCACGCTGGGAGATGAAGTGAGCATTAGTTAGCTAACATTAGCTAACTGAATGTAAGTTTAACGTCAGTTAGGTCAGTAAGATTTTGTAGACATGATCAAAAGTTTGTGAGTTTTTTTCGTCTCAGTTTTGCATTAGTCTTTGCAGAAAATAAAACTATTTTATGTAGTCTACATTTAATTTCTACAGTGTTTATGTCAGAGTATAGATAACGCTAGCTAACTGTTCGTTTACCTGAGCTCACGTGATCAGTTACCTAACTGATATCACGAGCTGCGCATCAGCGGTTAATCATGAACTGCTGTGTGGCTGCTGCAGTCATCAAAAAATAATAATTATCATAGCAATTTTCCAGTTATATAGTAGCCTAAAATGTCTGCTTTACAGAGAGGAAATGTCACAATATGTGATTGATGGCTGTGATAGAGACTTAACCTGTTTGATTGATTATTCATGTAATGCTGCACCATTCAAAGACAGGTGGCTGTTAAATGATAAAAGAAACCTAAATCTTTTTGTCTAAACATAACCCCCCTCCCCAAACATATCATTTACAATGCTAAAACATGTGCTATTTGTGTCTGCATGTAGACTTTAAGTGGTATTATTTGTCGCATCTGTGGTGCACTCTCCACAGTAAGTGTACATGTTCCACCAGGTGTCCTCGAACTCAGCAGAGATGTTGGGATACAGCACTAGTTGACCTGGCTGTAATATATTATCTTCACTTAATCCAACAGTGCAGTTAATTTAGCTTTATCAAGTCATGTGAAAGTGACAGGAAATGGGAAGAGAAGGATGAAGCAGAAAGCAAACAACAGACAAGGAAGGTAGGTTTACAGTGATGCCTTAGCCTTTCCTCATGTTGATGGGTGTACTATTCAATATTCATTTATTAGTCCTGTGAGGGCAAATTCCAGGAACACTACATGGCTTACCATGCATTGCCAGGAATATGTGATTGCACAGCATCAGTTTACCAGTTGTTGCAAGTAGATGAAGGACATCACACAGAAACTATTGCTCAGAATCACAGTTTTAAGGCACAGACATTGGCCTACACTGCAATCACAATTTGCCCTACATCTCAAAGGAGTTGCAGTGAGGAAGGAGTTTAATGCCATGTTCAAACAGGGTCTGGTCCTGTTTATGCATTTAAGTCATGGCTAAAATGTCTCCATGTTTTGCTTTTTGCTGTGTTTTATTTCTGACTTTGCCATAGCCCGCCTCTCTCTCCCTCCCTACAGCCACATTCCCACTTCCTCAGACACATTCATTGCCATTCTTGTCCTGTCCACCAGATGGCCTCTGACTTTGTCTCCCATCCCAGTCATCTCACTCCCACATCCAGCCGCTCCCTCCTTCCTCTGCAAGAACCTGTTTCCCTCCGCTTCCAGTCACCTGGCCCTCCTTGCCCCTCTGCTCACCTGTTTCCACTCTCCCTCCTCAGCCTGCAGTATTCAGAACTGCATCTGAACCATCTCTGTCATCCCTGTTGCTCCGCTAATACCAGTCATGACCGTACAGACTCTTCTTCCTCTTTCTCTATCCATCTCAACAGTGCAGCTTTTTTCAGATCACATTTTAGGTCACATATGAAGTATTTTAAGTGTAAGACCTTTAACCAAGGACATCCAAGTTAATTTCTGTCCCTTTTCCATGTCTTTGCTTTTCCTCTGATGCGTGTGATTGTTTTTCTCATTGGCTTCAGCAGCGTCAGTGACTTATTTGCTGCACCCAAATTTGTCATGCCAACTTTAGCCCAACCCGCTATCAGCAAGGCAGTGAGCACCAAAGATGCTCCCGGCATTGTTACAACCACCAGTTCAACAGAGAAAATGGAGAACAAACCCCTGTTTACATTCCCAGGTAAGTTACTAAACAGTTCCATGCCAAGAAAACTGTCAAAGTCCAGCACTGCCACTGAATATGTACTACAAAATGGTTGGAGCCATTGCCTCACTGTTTCCCAAACAGTTAATGCACGCTTCAAAACCATTCATGCAATTAACAAAATCACTTAGTGGTGTCTAAAGAGAAAAACCTGTCAACCAACAACTCCTCTGTTGAGACAGAAAAAGAAAAACTGCCTTCTTTTTCAAGAAAGTGCATCAAACTGACCACCGATGACACGTGGGCTCACACTATGGGGAGTCAAAAGTGAAATACTTCTGCATATAAAGAAACAGTAAATGAACTGAGCTTTGTCTTCAGTAAGAATAGGATATCATAAGAATGTTTGATATATCATGCAGAAGAGTCTCTTGTGTCTGTATTCGGTACCTAAACTTGTATGAAATGTTTGCAAACATCGTGTGTTGAATGCTGCTGCTGCATTTGCAACGTTAATACATGTGCCCACTGTATATTTTATATTTCGCTACTTATCCATAGAATAAGAAAAATACATCCGATAACATGCAAATGCAGGGTCCACTGTAATAATGAGCTTTATTTTCACACATTTCACTTTTCAGAAGAGGTGAAACATGGCACACTCTGGATATTTCATTAAAGCTCAACTCTTTAACTTTCCCCAGCAGCTCAAACTATGCTGGGATCTCAATGGAGAGACATGGAGTGGACAGAGGAGTGAGTAGAGCTGTGACATTCAGTAAAGTCACGCTTTCAGCTAGTCATTATTTATTAATCTCCTCCCGTATCTTTATTATACTTCAGTAAACTGCTCTGAAAATTCTTTTAAATTCTAATCTAGGGAAAAGACACACCTGATGAAGACCATCAGCTCCTACAGTCCGAGCTCTGAAGAGGTGACTCAGGCTCGGGTTCTCCTCCTTGGCCCCGTCAGCTCTGGAAAGTCCAGCTTCATCAGCTCAGTCCAGTCGGCATTTTTTGGAAGAGTCACCAACCGGGCAATGGTGGGCTCCTCCACAACCAGCTTCACCAAGAAGGTACAAGTGAAGCACTAACACTAAATAACTAAAACTATTGTGATTTGTTTGAGCTGAAATTCATGGGTGGGTTTCTTTAAAAAAAGAAGAAAAATTGGGCCTCATCTGGCCTTTTGAGCAGTGAATCCCTTAGATTCAGGAGGGTATCAACACAAAATAACAAAAATTAAAATATAGATACACTAGAGGAGGTGCAAACCTCCAATCAGCAGGTGTGCTGTTGCTTCGCTTTAGGCATCCATCCTATCAACTTTCGTTTCGCTTGTCAGCTGCAGTCCTTCAACATCCGTGGACAGAAGGGAGAGGATCCTAATGGACTGGTGCTGTGTGACATTATGGCTCTGGGGGATGGAGAGATGACCGGACTGACCCTCCATGACGTCCTGTCTGTCATCAAAGGTCATGTGCCTGAGGGACACAAGGTAAGATCAATATTGTAGTGAGGGATTTCAGTTTCGCTCAATTTTGCTTTCAATAGCTGGACAGCCATTTAAGTAACTAAGTGGTTAATTCTGTGCTGAGGAGCACTCTGGACTGCATCTCCCAGTCAGTCAACGTTCATCCTTAAATATATCAGTGCTTGTGAAAAATGGGAGGAATTCCAGTCAAATATAATCTGCTTCTGTACCTGATTTCCAATGTTTTTTGTGTTTAGTGGCGACAGTAATTCAGGAATTATTTTCACTGGACATTATGACTGAAGAGATTTTATATGTCACACTTCAACAGATAGTTGAACCAACTAGTGTTTTTTGTGCCAGCTAGCGAAGGAAGCAATGTTTAATCGACTAATCATGCACACTTCTAGTGTTTAGTGTTAGCTAGCGAATGTTGCCATGCTAACACGCAGCAAAAGCTGTTCTTTCGAAAATGTAATCTCTCGTTGCTCTCTCCCAGTTCAGTCCAGATCAACCAGTGAGGTCTGAGACTGTGGGCTATGTGAAGAGGCCAGTCCTCAGAGGCAAGATCCACTGTGTGGTATTTGTGGTGAACGCCTCAAAAATCCTGAGCTACCCCAAAGGCCTCAGCAGCACCTTCCAGCAGCTCAGAGAGCACATCAGTGACCTGGGTAAGAAACACAGCAACAGAGCAGCCAAACACAAAGATATTTTCACACACACACACACACACACACACACACACACACACACGCTGATGTTAACCTGACCTTTTGCCATTAGTTCAGTTTGTGTCAGATAACTGTTGCCACTTTGCAATCACTTAATTTTTCCTACTATTGTTTAGAACTGCCGAGGGTTAGCTATCTGTGCATAACAGCTTGGGGCTTGGTGTAGTGACCCACTGAAAGAAAGCACTGTTGAAATCCCCACTGTCAGTAATTTATTTCTCTGAGAATGTAACAATAAAATGCTTTTTCATTGCAGTGAAACCATAATAACAGCGCTGTATTCTGTCCATTAGGTGTTCACCAGGTGGCTCTGATGACCCACATAGACCAAATTTGTCCACAAACGGCCAAAGATGTCACCCAGGTTTACAAGAGCCGCATCATTCGGGACATGGTAGGCTGAAATAAAGCATATCAAGTTTGAGCCTCGGAGTACCATTTAATTGCACTGCACATGCAGTACTCATGTCTAACAGCTAGAGGCAGCAGCATTTAGCCTGCCAGAAAGCGAAAGAAGAGCTCGACCAATCACAGCACCAGCTTAATTCCTGTGCCTTTACCCAAATATCAAGCAGGGATGATAATGATTTACAAACAGCAAAGTAATCTTAAGATATAGTTTTTAATTAGGCCTTTATGATGTGTGTCTATATGAGATGATTCAAGTATCCTGGACAGAAACTGTGAAACTCAGAAAAATTAGCATTTTTTTGCATCGTAACTTAAGTTTCTGTTAATACTTGTAAATGAAAACATGTTACAATACACAATATACAAATACACATCAGTTTTTTTTAACACACATATCTTACAATGGGATATTCATGATGAAAATGATCATGTGCAAAAGAAGTGGTGCAAAAGCATGCAAGCACACACTCAAGATATTTTCCCATGGTCAGCAGGTCCGCATTATTTTAGCATTTAACAGTGCCTGCATTTCCAGAAATCAGAAATCAGAAATCAGAATCAGAAAAAGCTTTATTGCCATGTACGCTTTTACACATACTAGGAATTTTTTCTGGTGAAATTGGTGCACGACACATCAAATGAGGAACTACAAGGTATCTGATTCCTCTCAGTCTGGGTTATTTTCAGCCTAAGAGTATGTAGGAGTTTTTTCCGTCAAAAGTGAGAATAACTGCACTTACTGTCCCTGCTTACAGACCAATAGTGTGAAAATCTGAAGGTCCCCTCTGTGTGTGTGTGTGTGTGTGTGTGTGTGTGTGTGTGTGTGTGTGTTCTCGCAGATGGATAAAGCTGGAGCTCTGTTGGGTATGTCCACCTCCTACATCGTCCCAGTGAAGAACTACTCCTCAGAGTTGGCCGTGGATGTGAACACTGATGTGCTTCTTCTTAAAGCGGTCGACCATATCCTGCAGTATGCTGACCTGTATTTCCATGACAACATACCACAGTCAAAGACAGACCAAAACATTCATATCTGAGCTTTTGGAATATGCCTTTCCGTGTTAAATCTTACTCTGTCATATTGTCTTGGGTCTCATGTAAGAACCAAAAGGAAATTGACAGTGATCCGGACCTGTCGTACTAGTTATGTACACATAGTCCTGGCGGGGGGTGGGGTGGGGGGGGTGTATCTGGTTTGACACAGAATCATGATCACTTTGATCTGAATTCATCTAACCTAACTAAATAAATAACTGCTAAACTTAATGCAGAATAAATATTTGGTTCACAGAAGCATCGTCATCATTTACTGTGAGGTTAATTAATTTTAGATTGTATGATTTTATTGGCATCTTTATTGGTGGGTTGAGAAAGGCACAGAGATGCACATCAACAACAATAACAGATAATCGTCTCATAATACTACTAGTATTTCACTACTGATAACAGTACATGACAATATATGTATACAGTATGTGAATATGTTAATGTATGACTGTATATGATAGTACATGTATGGAATAATAATAGAAAGATGACTATATAGTTGAGGTGTGATGGAATATGTGTATGATGATGTGTATCATATATAATATGAATATGACAATAGAAATATGAATAAGAATAATGACACGAGCAGCGGGGATCAGGCAGGACCACAGCAGCAGGTGCAACCATGTTCCATGGGAAAGACTCCGGGGAAGAAGTCAATTTGCGTCGACGGGACATGAATGAATGTGTATAGATGGATGGGGAGAGAGAGTCATCAATTATGCTAATGGTCAAATCTCAAGAACGTGCACGTGCTCGTGAGCAGGTGGCACTTGGACTGAAGTGATCCATTTGTGACAAGTTTTCCTAGATGGCCATTTCTACAAATCAGCCTCAGAAAAAAGTGGTGTTTCAGGGGAAGTCAGAGGGAGGAGCTACACTGATGGCACACAAAATTAGGCTGCTCTGGACATTTGCACTTTCACTTCTGGCATATAGCACGGCATGCCAGGCAGACCTGTGTCTCCTGCAACTACAAGCTGGTCACCTCTCTCAACCCACTAGAAGAGAAGGAGGTAAGGATGAAAACACTGAAGGGTTTAATGTTTTGCTAAACTTTTTGATAAATCAATGGGATTTTTAATGTTTTATTAACTTTTGTGCAACAACTCTTTTAAGACTTTGTCCAAGTTAACCACACCCCAAACGCTGGCAGGCCTTGATTACCCCTTTTATTTTAAGCTGCATTTAGGAATAGTTCCAAGGACGCATGTGTAATTAAAAAGATTTTAAATTATTCTAAAAGAAATTAGGATCCTGGCAAACACATTGATCAGTTTGAAAGCAAACTGAAGTAACTGTTCAACCTTATGATGTATGAAGAAGTGGCAAACCTACTTGTCTTAACTTTCTTTCTTTGTCAGTCTGAGAGAAATTCTTTCAGTTTCTGTTTCAAATGTTGCACAAAAAAACACAAAAAGAAGCGCCACTTCCAGTTTTTTTGCCATTGGTTTACAAGAAACAGCTGAGAAGGAACAGAAGAGCAAGCTACAGTAAATGAAAGTACAATAAAGAACAGTACTTCATACATTGTGTTATTCAAGATTGGACATTTGGAAGTGAACTCTAATTTTAAGTGTAGTTTGTCATGTTATTGTTTGAATGATTCTTTTATCCCTGTTTTTATTAAGTTTTTGTGGAATGTTGCTTTATGATGATGTGATCAATGCTTTTATTTTAGTTTTTGTTAGATTTATTTCTTGTGTTATTTCTTGGTCGATTAGAATGGAAGGATCATTTGTATAATTTCACAAACAAATCAAACCAAACCATGAACATTTGGCACAACCAGGATGATACATAAACCAGGATTAACCAAGGTCCATTAATCTAGATATCCTGACTTTAAATGCATCTGTGTGTCCTCTTGCCTTTAGGCACCAAAGTGAGCAAACATCAAAGGTTCATTCAGCATCCTTTACACACTTAAGCAGAGCAGCCTTCCAGCATGAACCCCAGGTTAACCAGGAACCAGCAGAAAACAATCTGCTCCCAGCTGGGAAATGTCAGACTACAGCTGCTGTACAAGGCCAGCGTCCATGGTTTCACTGGAGCAGCCTTCCACCAACAGTGTGACAACCGCTGCCCCACAGTGTCTGTGGGCTACAACGCCTCTGGTTTTGTGTTTGGAGGTTTTACCAAACAACCGTTCAGTCAGTCTGAACAGTACGTGTGTGATAACCAGGCCTTTCTTTTCACTTTCAGTGGAGAAAAGCTCCTCAAATATCCAGTCACCGATCCAGCTTATGCAGTGAGAATGATAGGTAACTCTGGTCCATATTTTGGAGAAGCGTTGGTTCTTGTCAATGCAAGCCAAGCAGTAGTCTATAACAATCCAGGAAGTTACTACAACTTCAATGCTGCAGAAGTGCATGGCAATGACCTCAACCTGACTGAGTGTGAAGTCTATCAAGTGGAGGGTGAGTTCACTAGAAATGACCATATTTTGACTTTTGATGCTTTGGTGTGGCAAATCAAAGAGGTCTCTGACACATTTCATGATGTGTCTGTATATGCATCCATACCAACCACGTTCTACTGCCATTTGACTCCAATATATTATTGACCATTGTTGTTCATTGTTTGAAATAGTTACAGAAACTATCAGAGCTGTGCATGTATCTGCCCAAACCCTGGATTCCAAATAATAACAAAAAAATATGAAAGAGCTGCAGCCTTTTAGGTACATGATCAGATTTCTTCCATTACTGTAGGTGACATGGACCACTGTTACCACTGTAGCGTGATATTTGTTCTAAGCACCAGCTCTTTGCATGAAATTGATGAAATTTAATAATCAGGGATGGAAAAAGCAAAATGACTAACGTCCCTTTAACCAAACAGAGAGATACATAACGCCGCAGACACTGTTTCATATCACACTTTGGGTAGTATTGTTGAGCTTGTTGAACTTTTATCAGGTGCTGTTAATTAATCTGTTTAACCCAAACAACATGCAATCATTATTAATATAATAAACTGTGCTGAGTGATATTAATGATAAGGTATTTTGTCAATGTGTCATGTAAACCCATCATAGAGGAAAAACAGAAAAAAATAGAACCAAAGTTGTGTAGATGGGTGATATTTTTATTAAATCTGATGAGATCATGGTTTTCTAAAAGTTGTATTTGGTCTTCAACAGAAATCAAGGAGTTTGAGAGGCCGTGGAGGACTATAACCTGGGAGTCTAAGTATGATGGATAAAGCCGTGATCCTCCTCACATTCCTATTAACATGCTTTATTACAGTGCAATCTACTATACTATATACAGTCTGATACAAATTGATTATCCCTAAAGATAACATAGTGTGCTAATCACTTAAATATGAATGTGTTCCACATGCCATGACATGCAATGCTGCTCTGATTGACTGGATACTGTACCAGCTATTTATGATGGACTCAGTGCCCACTGTTTGCCACCCTTACTGTGCTATACCATTTTTAACTGTTCAAATCTGGACAAATGGTCATAAATGCACCCGCAGCCACAGAGGTCAACTGACTGTGCACAAAAAAAAAACTCCAACAGCCAGGCTGAAAACACTTAAGACCTTTTCACAAGGTGAAAAAAGTTCTCCATCTTTTCTTGTTTCTCAAGGAAGAGGACGGAGCTGATGGAGAGCATTAAGAGCTACAAACCCACAATCAACTCTGTGTCCCAGGTTCGGGTCCTGCTCATTGGACCAGTTGGCGCTGGAAAGTCCAGCTTCTTCAATTCGATCAACTCTGTTTTCAGAGGCCACGTCACCAGCCAGGCCATCACTGGCTGCTCTGCCACCAGCCTCACCACGCAGGTCAGTTCCAGCCTCGTGTTGATCTCAGTTTGCGGTGACTGATTTCAAACTCTGCCCTGTCCCGTTTGTGATCTGTCATTTCACCAACTTGTGCTTGACAGTTTCGTTCCCACACTTTGAAAGCTGGGCGAGAAGGAAAACCTCTGCCAATCATCTTGTGTGATACCATGGGACTGGAGGAAAGCATGGGGGCGGGGCTTAATATAGATGATATCAGCAGCATCCTCAGTGGTCATCTGCCAGACCGTTATCAGGTAGAGCTTTTTTGTTATATTGAGCTGCATATTGAATGTATGAGCCACTGATTTGGCTGTAGTTAACTCAAACTGTCACTGTCTTTCCCCTCAACTGTATGACTGTAGTTCAACCCCTCTGCTCCTCTGCATGCGGACGCCCACGGCTATCGGAAGTCTCTAAGTCTCAAGGACAAGATCCACTGTGTGGCCTACGTCGTTGATGGCTGCAAGGTCTCCATCATGCCCACAAAGCTGGAGGAGAAGCTGGATGCTATCCGCAAAAAAGTCAACTTAATGGGTCAGTTAAAAGTAGTCCCACATCAGCAACTGTCCTACTGCTGCTCTGGTCAACTGTGCACCTGCCATTTCTTCAAGGGAGCTGTACTTTGTTCTGCGCTCACAAAGTTGCTTCACCTTGTTAAAAGTAACGATTTGAGGTTCTTATAGACACTGCTCGAGTGGAAAACCCCCTGTTGCTGCCCTCTACAGGCCGTGTCCACAATCACTCCTTATCGACAGCATTTTGCAATATATTTACTGTCCATCATTTTATTTCCCAGCAGAGCGAGTACACTCATTTCTGCTTACAATACACATATAAGTGTTTCTAGCTCAACTCAAAATGATGATGATAATTTAGTGTCCAAGCTTTTAAAGTCCTTCAGAAGAGCGGCACAAGTATTTTGACGGCCTGATGGTTAAAACTCTACAGCAGTCTGGAAATGTTGTTTCTGCTCTGGTGTTTCCAGGGATTCCTCAGCTGCTCCTGCTCACTAAAGTAGACGAAGCCTGCCCTTTGGTGATGAAGGACGTGAGAAACATTTACAAGAGTGGCTACATTAAGCAACTGGTGAGAATGTTTCAACAGCAATTTGAGAGGCTTCATTTTCTTCTCTTTGAGTCCTTCACACCATGGTGTCACATGAGAAAGGCCTGAAGTGACCTGGTAGATCAGACCTTAAGCTAATACATGAATGAGTGGTTGCAGGTCATCAAACCAGTGTATTCAGGATTTATTAGTCATGTGACATTTTTTTTAAGGTTATTGTCTTTGAGAAAAAGCATGAGCTACCCTCACCTGAGTGTTTTGTGATGCAGATGCAGGAACTCGGTGCTCGGATCGGTGTGCCGCTGTCCTGCATTGTTCCGGTGAAGAACTACAGTGAGGAGCTGGAGTTGGACACAAACTGCGACATCCTGCTGCTCAACGCTGTCATCCAGATGCTCCGCTTCGCTGATAACTACTTCGATGAGATCAGTGACCGATTCAGCAACGTTGAACTCAAAGATTGTGAAGAGTTTGAGCAGCAGATATCATAACCTGAGCATCTGTGATCAAATGTCCCTCATGGTGATCCATCCATTTATCTGAGTTCATCATGCACCTCCTGCTCAGACTTTAACAAGCACCCCTTGGAATGCTGAGAGATGACTTCACAAAGTCAGTGAGCTGATCCTCATTTTAATTGTGTACCTCAGCTGCGAGACAATCAGTTTTCTTCCAGATTTGGGAATACATTCTGTATATTATAGGAAAATGATCACATGATCAAAGATGCTGTTTCAAATCATTTACTAACTACATTTAAACGTTTTCTGACAGTGTTGGCTCATGTAGTGGGACATTTCATCACGAGTTAACAAGCAAACACAAACATATCTACTATTCATTCTTGACTGCATTATTTCATTATTAAGTTCTGGATAATCATCTTTCAACAGGACTCGCTTTTGTAATTTTCATTACAAATAATATGGCAAGTTACATATGTATACGCTAAATATCCCAGGTTCTCAGATGTTTGTACTGCCACATATAATGAAGTTTATTGCTGTGTTGCATGTTATGTACATTCAGCTTGTACTGAGTAGAAAACCCACTTGGATAATAAAGCTCATGCTGGCCAGACTGGATTTGTGGGAGAATGTGGAAACTTAGAAAGTATTGTTTTGATTAATGACTCCAATATCACCTGATTCTGTTTAGTATTCTGTATTTCAACAGGAACTAAAAGGGCATGAATGAATCAACATTTTCCACGCCCTGCTGTTCACAAAAACGGAAACCAACGGGCTTCACAGGAAAACGAAAGTGAAAGTTGTGACACCCTGTCAAGACAGCTAAAATGCGCATGTTCTAGTGATAACCTTCAAAAATAAAATGATTAATCGGGTTTCTGCTGCTCTATGGCTGACTGCTTGAAGTTTGCTCCTTTGCTTGAACAAATCATCTGACTAACATGAGCAATTTTCTCACAAAAGTTTACTTTTCATTTTGAGGGAAACAATCAGATTTAAAGTCTTGTAAGTGTTCGTAAGATTTCTGTCATCCTGGTGAACGTTCGACACTTGAGTCTGACGACTATAGAAAATGGTACCATTATTTTGAAGGTGATAGCCTTGTACTTCCGGACTTATGTTGGTGGAGTGACTTAAATACCTACGTGCTGGTCCGCTGCGTCACTGGATGCTCATCCTCATCCTTACAGGAAATGATTCCGCTTCGTTTTCCTGAAGCAGCTCATCGAAGGAGGTCAGTGAAAACTAAAATATACAAGTTTTTAATACTTTCACCAAACTTTTATATGAAGTCGCTGCTTACTATAACTGGGATATGGGGCAGACTGAAGTGCCGATGTGCACAACTTAGAATCTGATACTGACAAGTTTCACCTTCATTTTCTGGTTAGTTCTGGCGTCAAACATTTCTGTTGAATGTAGTCCAGCTGATTATGTCTGATCCGGTAGAAAAAGGGACTGAACTCCACAGTGAGTGAATACGGATCTTTGGACTGGACTGAACAAAACGATTGGAATCAGAAATGTGATGTTTTTTCCATCACTATTCTAAGTAGAGTTTGCTGCTGCCATCAAACAATATACAGCACCATATACTTTATATATATATATATATATATATATATATATATATATATATCTGATTTATCCTGTGCTCCAAAGCCATTTATCTTTAATGCGGCTGTTTCTGTTTTGTGTACAGACAGTAAACTTTAACGGCTCCAGACAGTGAGGAACCCCAGCAGAGCAGCCTTCCAGCATGAACCCCAGGCTAACCAGGAGCCAGCAGAAAACAATCTGCTCCCAGCTGGGAAATGTCAGACTACAGCTGCTGTACAAGGCCAGCGTCCATGGTTTCACTGGAGCAGCCTTCCACCAACGGTGTGACAACCGCTGCCCCACAGTGTCTGTGGGCTACAACGCCTCTGGTTTTGTGTTTGGAGGTTGCACCAAACAACCGTTCAGTCAGTCTGGACAGTACGTGCATGATGACCGGGCCTTTCTTTTCACTTTCAGTGGAGAAAAGCTCCTCAAATATCCAGTCACCAGTCCAGCTTATGCAGTGAGAATGATAAGTAACTCTGGTCCATATTTTGGAGAAGCGTTGGTTCTTGTCAACGCAAGCCAAGCAGTAGTCTATAACAATCCAGGAAATTACTACAGCTTCAATGCTGCAGAGGTGCATGGCAATGACCTCAACCTGACTGAGTGTGAAGTCTATCAAGTGGAGGGTGAGTTCACTAGAAACGACCAAATATTGATGCTTAGCATGTTTCAGACAGATTGTATCTGTCCTGTCCTGCAGCTGAAACAGTCAGATTGAACACTGAACCTGTTAACAAGAGCACTAACCTTCACCTGAATTCATAAATCATCGATTGTTGCACTTTAAACAATGGAGACTCTTCCCGGGCAATGATATTCTTATGTAGCTGTTAATTTAATTGCCAAGATGACGACTCCTCTGTGAAAGAAGACCTGGACATGTGTGGATTTATGTGCTCTTCACTGCTCACAATACTGAGTTAAACCTCTCAGTGAGATCCTGATGGCTCAAATTTTCTTTTTTACTACTAACTGACGAGTAATAAACAGCATTGCAAACTGATGGTCCATGAGTGTCTTGGTGAAGCATAAAGAACAGTAAGGGAATGATTTTACTGAATCAAACGAGCAACTTCTTCAAACAAAAGTCAAAATGATAGTTTGTCTGGGGCTCTCCAGTGCCATGCCAGCCTACGTGTGGCCTTGTGGTTTTAATGATTTGTATGCTTCTCACTGCTATACTTCCTTTTTTTACTTGGTTTGTCTGAGGGACGTTTATTTGTAGATTTACTTACTTGATCATTTTTATTCATGGTTCATAACTTCAAAAGAGAATTTCTAGATGACTCATTCAGGTTTACCATGTAGCAAACTAAAAATTGAAAGGCTGAAAGAAAATGTAATAAAATGAAATAAAATTATGAGCAGAATTTTGTGTCTTGAAAGCTGTCTTTGCTCTTCAACAGACATGCCAGAATATGAGAATCCGTGGAGGCTGGTGGTCTGGGAAAATGAGTAAGCTGGATCATGTGCCATTACTGCACTCTTTATGTATTGTTGTATCCAGTAATGTGTTAGCCTTGAAACTGCTCTTGTCTCTACAGGAAGAGGATGGAGCTGATGGAGAGCATTAAGAGCTACAAACCCACAATCAACTCTGTGTCCCAGGTTCGGGTCCTGCTCATTGGACCAGTTGGAGCTGGAAAGTCCAGCTTCTTCAATTCGATCAACTCTGTTTTCAGAGGCCACGTCACCAGCCAGGCCATCGCCGGCTGCTCTGCCACCAGCCTCACCACGCAGGTCAGTTTTAGCTCCAATGATTAGTACATCAACTTTTTCCCAACTGTACACTTCCTCAAAACCTTGCTCGATTGATGATCGTGATGATGATGATGATTTAAAGTAGAAATGTTGCTACTTTTCTAGCATGTTGGGCATTTTGTGTGATTAGCTCTTATTACCTGATAGTTTCGCACCTACTCCTTGAAAGCTGGACGAGGAGGAAAACCTCTGCCAATCATCTTGTGTGATACCATGGGGTTGGAGGAAAGCACGGGGGCGGGGCTTGACGTGGACGATGTCGTCAGCATCCTCAAAGGTCACCTGCCGGACCGCTATCAGGTAGAGCATTTTGTTCCATTCAGCAGGACAGTAAACACGTGATGATGTGCTGGTTTGCTTGTAGTTTTGTAGTTTCTGTGACAGAAATGGTTCTTTTCTTTTCTTTCAACTTGATAACTGTAGTTCAACCCCTCTGCTCCTCTGCATTCGGAGGCCCATGGCTATCGGAAGTCTTCAGGGCTAAAGGACAAGATCCACTGTGTGGCCTATGTCGTTGATGGCTGCAAGGTCTCCATCATGCCCACAAAGCTGGAGGAGAAGCTGGATGCTATCCGTAGAAAGGTCAACTTAATGGGTCAGTTAAAATCAGTCCCACATCATTTTAGTGGTGTCGCTGCATCTCTAGACCTCACTGAGTAAAGCGTTTTTGGAGAAAAGATGGTGAGAACTACAAAAAAGATGAGATATCGCAAGAATGTATGTACACAGAGCATGTGCAGTACTATATACAGTGCTTATTTTGACCATTGAAACATATAAGCAGTGCCAACATAGTACTGCAGTTCATACTAGTGCTGATGTACAGAACAACACATATCACTCTATTTTCCAGTGACGCCTAACTTTGTGAAACAATAGACTGTAACTATACAACCCAGTAGCTTTTGCTATGCTGCGGTACAATACAGCAGATTTTAGAGAACAGTGTTTGAAAATTGTCTTGTTTTGTTGGTTTTCAGGGATTCCTCAGCTGGTCCTGATGACTAAAGTGGATGAAGCCTGTCCTTTTGTTTCACAGGACATCAGGAACGTTTATAGGAGCGGCTACATCAAGGAAATGGTGAGACCAACTTGAAAATCCCGTGAAGGATTTTAGTCTGAAAGACAGCATTTAAATAGGCCTGTTTGCCTGGAGTCTGGTACTGTTTGAGGGTTTTTTTAAGAAAGCCTTTTTCATTAAAGACTATGGTCTAGACCTGCTCTATAGGGAAAGTGTCCCACATGACTTTTGTTGTGATTTGATGCCATATAACTAAAATTGAATTGAGCTGAATTCTGGACTCTTCGTTTTGGCCTTGATGGAAGAATATAAGGCGCACATTCACCTCATAACCTTCATTGATTTTTGTAAATATCTGCTTATTCTGAATTTGATGCAGCAACACGTTTCAAACAAGTTGGACAGGAGCAACTAAAGACTGGGAAAGATGTGGAAAGCTCCAACAACACCAGTTTGGAACATTCCACACTTTGTGAAACACGATTGTGATATTACTACATGGACTCAGGGACGCTGTGGGTAAACACAGTTCATGTGTAAATGATTGTGTTCTGTTATGTTTCACACAGCGTCCCAACTTTTTGAAACCATGGTTGGAATAAAAACAGCCTTTTTGTTGTGGTTGAGCTTAAAGGCCCAGTGTGTAGGGTTCAGGGGGATGTGTTGGCAGAAATGGAATAAAATATTCATAGTCGTGTTTTCATCAATGTAGAATCACCTGAAAATAAGAATTGTTGTGTTTTCATTACCTTAGAATGAGCTCTTTATGTCTCCAGAGAGGACAGGTCCTCTTCCACAGAGTCCGTCATGTTGGCCATGTTTCTACGTTAGCCCAGAAAGGACAAACCAAACACTGGCCCTAGCTTTTCCTGTTTCTAGTGGCCACCGTAGGCTCTCTTGCACACCTGAAAGGAGATGGTGAGGAGAGGAGTATTCAGGTGGTCATAATGAGCAGCTTCACTGCTAGATGCCACTAAATCCTACACACTGGACCTTCAAGTTAATGGAAGTCTCTGTTTTGTAGTGTCAAAGCATGAACTACCCTCATCTGAGTGTTTTGTGATGCAGATGCAGGAGGTCAGTGCTCGGATCGGTGTGCCGCTGTCCTGCATTGTTCCGGTGAAGAACTACAGCGAGGAGTTGGAGTTGGACCCAAACTGCGACATCCTGCTGCTCAGCGCTGTCATCCAGATGCTCCGCTTCGCTGATAACTATTTCGATGACGTCAGTGACCAAAAGAGCAACATTGAACTCAAAGAGCAGTAACAATTAGCCCAACAGATGTTAATAACTTGTCCGACTGTGATGAAATGTTCCTCAGAATGACCCAGTGAGCACGTACAGCATGAGCACTGAAACTCATGTTGTTTTCAAGTCAATTATCAGAATAAGACCTTCCTTATTCCAACTTGGGAGCAGTCATGCATTATTTCAAGATGGCTTCCCCATCGTTAGCCTTGTAGTCAGACCAGATAAAAAAGCCTAAATTAGATCTCCGTTATCATGTTCTATGTTTGCACCAGCTGGCTTCAGACACTCAGTGAGCTGTTAGTTGTGGTGATCACGTTCCTTAGCTGCAAAATATTCCGTTTTTTCTGGTAGTTATTATCATCATCCGAGCGGCTTTATTCTTCATCGTCTTCATTTTCAAAATAATCTGATAAATGTGGTGAAGTAAAAAATATTATGTTTCCCTCTGAAATGTAGAGTGGAAAGTGGCATGAAAAGACTAAAGTCAAAGCACAAATACGACCTGCTTTGTTACATTCCACCACTGCTTTTTCTTCATGTGCTCTGAGCTGGTACACCTGAGACACCGGAGAAGAAGAGTCCATACAAGAGCTGAAGCCCTGAGCCTGGAATCAGATCAGTTTACGACTTTCGCCTTCCACGTTCCTCCATGATTACAGAAGCTTTCTACAGCTGAACCCTTGCTGGATTCACGTAGAATTGGGAAACCTTTTAAGTGTCTTCTTTAAAGAGAATAGAACATGTGACTTCCTATGTCGATCCTTTCTTATTGCTAAAATGTGTAACGCCACTCAGTATTCAGCTGTTCAATAAAAGCTCAAAGTTGATGAATGAACAGAAAAACTGAAATTTATTAATGCAGGTCAGACAGTTACTGTACAGCAAACAGTGTTGGAGTCGGACTAGCTCAGGAGAAGACTCTCTCCATGTAACAGGACTGTGGTATTACAGCAAACTGTAAACTACACGACACATCACACTCCTAATCCCACTCACCGCCTGCGTTTACATCATGGAACCGAACTGTTAATTAGAGTGGATTATAAATTGGCAGCTGTCCTCTCAGCAACAATAATCATCAGTTAAAAAATAACTCTGCTCTGTGATCAGGATAACTTTTGAACAAAACAAAAACACGTCTCGAATAGTGTTTAAAATATCCATGTTGCTTTAGTGCACGTAAAAGACAAAGAGCTTTCTCCAACTTGGCCACAGTTTACATTAAACTGGTTGCACAACTCTGTCACAGGTAACCAACGAGAATGATGCACGGTAGTGAATTAGGAATGTCCTGGAAATGCAAAACACACCTGGAATTCAATGATATTCAGCCGGTCAGCTCCCTTTTTTCTCCTTTCCATGACACTGGTGCGTTTCCTGCAGTGGAGCTGCTTGGTGGCCACCAGCGAGAGGACAGTGGTATTATGAGAGGCTCCAGGTGGAAATGTGTGACACGGGCTGCTGGAATTGACACTCAGCAGATCTGTCTATGAGATCATGGTTGTTGTCGAGGTTGGTTCAGGTCGCATGGAGGAAGACCACTGGGGACGGAGCAGAGGGGGAGTCTCTTATGGCACAGCTGACGCTCTCGGACATTTCAGATGGTCAGATGGCTTTCTTCTCATCAGCCAACGGCTTCAGTCATCAACAGAAAAGGCAGCCACGTGAAGAAGAAACCATTTCAACTTCAAACACTTGAGTTACAGTGCAGAACACACGCATCCAAAAACATACATACATACACATACACACACACACACACACACACACACACACACACACACACACACACACACACAAACAAAAACAAGTACACATGGAGTCAGAGTCCAAAGGCTGATTTCAGTGACAACCAGAGTGGAGAGTGGAGGACATTTGGCACCTACGCTGCAGCCCTCGTTTTGGCCGACTGTTGTATTTATCAACTTAGTGCACAGACACCAAAAGCAAATGTATTCAGGTCAATCTTTTGAGCTCATTTACACAAGGCATCATCTGCTTTTCATCTGACACCTTCCCTTGCTGAATCTTAAGTAATCCCGTAAGTGAGAGGTTCATTTGTCAAGCATATGTGAATTTTATTGACTATTTACATAGGGGAGACTAAGGAGTCCACATGCTATGCTCATTGCATAAAGAATGGATTAGGAAGTTGGTGTTGGCACAGCTGTGCAAATGGCCTCATGACTGTTTGGCAATGATGAATGAGTAATGCAACTTAATCTTGCTGATTAATATTCTGCTACGTGTTTATTTAGGGATGTAACAGATACTTCAGCACCTACACTGTGTTACAAAATTGCCTAATTTAATGTGCTGACTCTGCTGCCTGCAGTGTATTTTGAGGACAGTAACAGGTATGAACGCGTGAAGACTTTCAAAACTTCCTGTGGGTGTTGTCTGCATACATTACATTACAGAGACAGATAGACTCAGGTTCTCTGTGACTACTGAGGTGGATTATCTGGCTCTCTTCAGTCTGTGAAAGAACAGACAGAAACCATAAGGGCCTTTGTTCTGAGAGAGGAACACAAATCCATGATGTCTCCAGCTATAACAGCTGTTTGCAGACACCAGAGACAGTTGGTGCAATTTAAAACAACAAAATCAACAAGGACAGATTTAAAAAAGTACAAATTAAACAGAGGTCAATCTGTATCTTGTACACTTTAAAACTATTTTGGAGACTTCACATTATCACTGAAGATGTGTGCCAGAGAAGGTGAAGCCTATGACTGTTGAGACCACAGCTTACCAAACTGTGCACAAAATAAAGCCTGTGTGGTAGAGATCTGCATGCGGCGACACACACATACACACACGCAAAATAAAAAATGCAATTAAATACTTGCAGGGATGAGCTGGAACTGGGATTAAAAAAAAAAATCAGTGACATTGTATTAGTGATATGACACACCTTACACCCAGCAGGGACATTAAGCACATTAAGATCTCTGCAGGTTGTCACTTTGGCTCTTCAGCGTTTGGACTCGACCGGATCGATCACACACTGTGCTTACGTCAACATCTAGAGAGATGACACTCAAATTCCAAAGGGTAAAAAAAAAAGAAAAACCGAACAAAAAAAAAAACCTCATTAACAAAGAACTTTTCCTTGTGGTTTTTTTTTTCTTCTCTTAAAGAACTGTACAAGATTATTACAAAAATCAATAATTAGTTATACATATTTATATGACAACATTGTTTACGTTATATTACTATAAAGAAATACAACTTCCTGTGTTGTTCTTTTTTAAGACTCTGAATGCAGTATTCCTTTTTCAGAGTGCTGTGGCGTTGCTGCGCTGAAGATGGTTAATATAGATCCCTAAATTTTTGTGCAGTAAACATATAATATCTCTGCAGCTGTAGCAGTATCACTATCACTGAGAATATTGTTCAAATTGTGAGACTGAATGCGAGTTTCATTCTCAGCTAAGATGACTATAACTATGCAGTAGCAATGTCTGGCCACAGGGTGGAGCTAGATTACTCACCTACATGATGGATGCCATTGTGTATGTAAATTCAGCTTCCTTGTAATGCGAGTTCAGAGATCTAACTCAACGAAACAGTGTCTACATCGAACACTGAACTTTAAAATCAACCTCAGAGATGATTTCTCGTCACCTGTCTCATCACCTGTGAGGCCGAGAAGGTCAACAAACACGTTTTAGTCTAAGAAATGTAAACATTAAGTAAAGGACAGGTGGCTGGTCCGGTCCCCCGCCTGTTTCGTCCCTCATCATCATCAGCTGTTTGCAGTCCAAGAAGCTGGTGAGCTCTGCTTTGCCACTGGCTGAAAAAAGGAATACTGCATTTCTCTGCTGCTTGTGTCTTCAACTTTGTTCCTCAGCTCGAGTGTGCATCCTGCAGGGGACGGACAGACGGAGGGACGGTCGTCTAGGCGGGGCCCTCCTTTGGAGAGGACGGGGTCTGGGACGTGGAGCTGGAGGAAGATGATGCAGAGCTCTTCAGGGAGCCCAGAGTCTTGCTGAGCCAAGAGTTCTTGGCCGCCTGGATCTCGTTCATCAGGACTCCCCGCTGGTGCTCGAGCTCCTGCAGAGTGACAAGAGGCGCATTGAAGGGGAGAGCATGCAGTTTCTCATGTTTGTCTAACACACTGTTGTTTGTGATGTGGCTGTGTATTTTAGCTCTAATATACAGAAAATCCAACACAAAACATACCTCCAGTTACACACGACACTTAATGACAACCGATTATTCAAATTAGCAGTAGACTTTTCAGAGCACCTGTGCAGTCTAACACACTTGATGGACGTTGCTCTTTCCTCGTCCTTATATGCATCACATCCATGGCTGCATGTACTTTCCTTCTGGAGTGGGTTCAGGTGCATTTGTACGGACCGTATCACATCTTTATCATGTTTTTAGGGTTAGGGTGGAGTTGATACTTGTTTTTTTGGTGAAATGTCTTGACAGCTATTGGGCAGACTGCCATGAAGTTTGGTACAAATATCAATGTACCCCTCAGGATTAACTATTATAGCTTAGATGATCCTTGACCTTAAGTTTTCATCCAGTGCCATCATTGGACACTCCCATCAGCCTCAGCTGTACTGTGTTTTGTGCCAATTAGCAAGTTTTAGCATGCTAACACAAAAGGGTTAGTTGAGATACTGATATTCACTCTACCATGTTAGCATTCTGATGTTAGCGTTTAGCTGAAAGCACAGCTGTACCTAAATAAAGCCTCACAAAGCAGCTAGCATGGCTGTAAACTCTTACTGCCCTATTTCAATAATCTATAGCAAATGATCTTAAGTGCATTACGCAAGTGCATTCAGGACGTGCCCAACTCCACTTTTCCTGGTTAAGTGGTCTAAGATAGGACCATTAGTCTAGTTATGTTAAACAAAGGTAATAACCGAGGACACGATCAGTTTTGTTATGAGTAAAAATACTTAAACACAGCACAGATCTATTTATCTATCTACCTATCTATTCCCTTAAGAGTACTCCTACTGCCCTGCATCTGTATAGTGGAGTTATTATTATGCATTAGTTGTTCTTATATTGTTTCTGCTCGTATGCGCACACATACTTGGCCAATAAAGCGGATTCTGTGTCTGATTATAGTTATTCCTATCACTGTCTCTCCCTGCTGCTGCTGCTGACCTGGATGCGACACTTGGCCTCCACCAGCTGCAGTTTGGTCTGTGCCAGCTCCAGCTCCAGCTGCCTCAGCTGCTCCTTCAGTCCGTCCTTCTCCTCGTCCAGCGGCTCGGTGGATGTCTTGTCCCTGCCGGGGGATGACGTCTGGAGGGACCCCAGGGTGCTGAATAGGTCCCTGCAGTGCTCACAGCCCATTACCTTACTCTGCATGGGTACATACACACACACATATGTTAGCAGAGGTTAGTGGGTGAACAGACTGTAAAGACATGTGAATACAGGTAAGAACACATGTTCTTGTGCATGTGCGCTCACAGTATAACAGATATATTTCTATGCTGAACAACACTCCTGGTGTGGCAGAACACTTGTCTTGCAGTAGGTGAAAATAATATTCATGGTTGTTTATACTGTAATATTTACAGGCAATGGGGACTAAGGAGTTTCCTTGGAGTCTAACTTGTGCCTGGTGGCCACGACCTCACAAGCAAACACATTATAAACAGGTTTTTATAGATTACTCCTGCCTTGTACTCATTGCTCAAGGGGAAGTTTAATTTTCACAATTCCTCCATTTCATCATCACTAAATGCACAGCCCCACCCTGCAACCCAACAGTGTTTGCTGAGTGTAATAAAGTAATACAGAAATCATCTGTAGCTAACCTGCTACAGCAGTAAATCATAGCACATTTAACTGGTCATAATAGACATTTACAATAACCTCTGAATTAGGTTTCTCTTCTTATCCTCTCAGCTTCCATCTCTTGCTGGTCCTCATTAATGTGTTATGTCCCCTACAACTTCCCATTTCAACTGTCAATACATTACACACACCCACAAAGAGCAACATGTCATGTTTGACAAATGAGCAGCGTGGGATAATTTGTGCAATCAGGGTCTTTATGGGTGTGATAGTGTACCAACCTGGGCTTGCCTTAACTGAAAGACAGACCAATCCTCTAAATCCATTTGTTTAGTGATGCAACATGTTGTGGCTTTACTTAAGAGCTTGAAAGTCTCTTAACTTGCTGCTGTTACATTCTACAGTAGCTGTGCATTACTCTCACCCTGACGATGTCCAGCTCCTCTTTTGTTGCCGCCTGCTGTTTTTCCAGCCTGGTGCTCAGCTGGGAACAGATCTGAAACATGGAGAGGAAGTCCGGATATATAAGAGCAGCACATTTCAACTACAACACAAGACAGACACTGAAGAATTCTTAGCTTGTGTTTCTCCAGGAAAACTCAAATGAGCAGTATGATCTTTATCTGTGTTTATCTTTTGTGTGTTTATCTCTGTGCATTAGCTGGTTTGTAGTTCAGTCTTTATTACCCTGTTACTCTGTGTAAACAGGTAGTTTTTATAGCGGTGAAGGATGGATGATATATGCTTTGGATACTGCTATGAGCTAGTTGGATATGAACAATCAGAGCTGTACTGCTATGTTACTGCCAATGATATGAGCTTTATTTACAGAAAACTTGGGAAAGCAAAATAAAAAGAAGTGCGAACAATATAGGAAAAATAAAAATGTAAAGATCATCAGTGAACGGTTTTGTCTGCACGGTCTGTAAATGAACAAATGAGTGAGGATGCTAACTTCTTTCTATTTTATCAGCAGATTGTACAGCGGATGGATTTAGGGTATTAAAAGTGTCCAACCTGTTTATATTCAGCTATGATCGCTGTGGTTTTCTTGATCTCCAGCTCTGCTTTTTCCAGCTCCCTCCTGAACACTTCCTTCAGCTGAGAGGGACAAACGAAGATGACAAAACTACATAAGTGTACATTAATGAGCAGGATGAGCTGACAGAACACACTCAAACATAATGGTAAGAAGGAATAACGTTCCAGTATACAGGCCATGAACTGTCACTGAAGGTTTATTAAGCTGTTGATCAACACTAATCACACAACGACTGAGCATCATTTAAAATGGTGTTCTGTTGTGACAAGGTGACCTACGGCCATCATAAGCCACCTGCTGAGGATGTTGAATTTCATTATTAATGACCCAATTCTGCCTTTCGGTGGATTTAAGTGGCTTTGAGTCATCAGAATTATAAAATAGTGAAGCCATTAATCCAACTTCCCAGGAGGCACACACTGTGCTGCCTGATTAAAAAGTTGGTATAATTTCACTTTTTTAATAACAAGCAAACAAGCAAAGAGCATTGCATCAAGTGACCAATAAGGCCTGTAGTTCGTCAAGGCTGAGCTTAACGAGGTGAGGGCAGATGTTACCTGAGCCGTCTCCTCCTCCTGTCGCCTCTTCTCCTCCTCCGTCTCCACCAGACGTTGCTTTGTGCTCAACAGCTCTTTGTTTAAAACGTCGGCCTTGTCTTCAGCCTGAGTGCACGTACGCAAACACACAGAGACCCTTCATTTAACATCAACGCACAACCACCAGAGTGCACAAACACATTCAAATGGAGACCAGGCAGAAGCAACCAGAGTTTTACCAATCCCAGATTTGGGATTTAATGCCAATTTAATGCACTGGAATATCTGCATTTTTATAATCTGTCGTATGGACTCATTAATACAGTTTTATAGATTCACACTGAGAACTGTCCAGTGCAGCTGCAGTCCTCGGTCGTCTGTGTAGTGGAATGCTTACATTATGAGCACCACAACAATAGCTGTCGGGGAAGAGCGTTTAATATCTGGAAACGTGTTTCTGCTTACAGCAGCATTTGTCTGGATGTTGCTGTCAGAGTAAGGGTTTTTAATCAACTCAGCATCTGAAATTTCTCTGCCACAAAAGTTGCAAGTTGCAGCGCATTTCCAAAAGCATAAGCATTTGAAGCATACACTGCTTCTTAATGTGCTCTCTATATAAAACAACATACTACATTTAAACACATCCTGACTGAGCGAATAAATAATCCCAGCACATCCGTTACATCAGCTTTAATGTGACACAAAGTAAGCAGAATATCCTGTAGGTTTGAAAGTGTCCCGTGGAGACGCTGTGTTACCTGGTCAAGGTCGTTCCGTAGGGCAATCTTGCTGGTGACCAGTTCATGGGCCAAGTCGTCATTCTCCTGTTCCAGCCGCATACTGGCCTCCTGAAGACGACGGTTCTCCCTCTGCACAATCACACACACATAAACACACACACAGAGGTGACAATGTATTAGTGACTGTAAGGTAAATCCAAACTTGTAAAAGTAATCATATGTTAGATGGACTTTTGATAAGATGATAATGTCAATGTAATTCTGGAATTAAGTAAACATCTTAGCACCACACAACTTTTTGGGGACATTATATAGACTTACATTTATTTCCTTGACACTTACCCTAACCATAACCACTACTTGCCTAACCCTAACTTTAAGTCTTAACTCTAAAATCCAATGATTTACATTATTATTTACAGGTTTTTTTTGTCCCCAAGGAAGGAGAGTCCCACAATGTGACTGTGAAAAAAGATTTATGTCTTACTCACATGCTGACACAGGCACACACAGACACACACGCCATCTAAAATTCCCCATTGTAGACCCTTAGTGGAAACTCATTATCAGTGGTCTGCCTGTAAACAGTCTCACATGACGGCCTCAGTGGGACAAAGCAGCTGTCACAGTTACAAGCCGTCACCTGACTCTGATATCCTGTCACTTTTCCAATGATGACCTCTTTTACCCCTGATTAACTAATTAACCACACACAAACACGCACACAAAGACACACACACACATAGACACACAGGCACACACACACACGCACACACACATATGCGTGTGCACAAATAGTATAAATAAACTGCATAGCTGCATAGTGCGTAAAAACAAAAAAGCAAATCACAAAGTAGAAATACACATGCACCTGAACATCTATACACACACACACACACACACACACACACACACACACACACACACACACACACAGTCACATGCTTAAGAGACAGTTTGTGTGCTGCTCTTCAGATTAAGTTAATCACTTCCTGTACGCAGAGAAGTGATGGGTTTAATGTGGACAAACAGAGGACAAACCGACAGAACATGGTCTCAGTGTACTTAGTGCTGCAGTCATCCATAGGTCATTTTTTAGACTGAAGAAAGTCTTTATACTAAATCACACATGGTCTACCTCTTTATGTCTTATGTCAAGAGGTCTGTCAATCCTAAAAAATATAAAAACTCACACATAAACATTTCAGATTAGTTAAAGCCATAAGCACAAGAAAGTGTAGAAAATGTGTTGCTGGAGCAGAGGCAGCTTACCGTGCTGCAGTCCACAGTCACAGCGTCTTCATATGGAGCCTCCAGCAGCACACACTGATCTTAAACACATGATCCTGATAGGAGTTTCCCTTCCCTGTGTGTCACTCACCAGCCTCACTCTCTCTCCCTCTCCTTTCTTTCTTCCATGCTTTTATTCCAGATTAATGTTAAACATGGAGGGCAGCCAAGAGCAACGACGACTGGCCAAAAAAGTCACACAAACGCCCCAAACAATACAAGACAATGAGTACATACCCAAACCTGGAGTGTAAACCTTCTAAAGATGTTGAATTGTTGTATTTCAGGAAACACAAAGTAACTGAAGTCCAAAAAGTCTTTCCTTCAAGAAAGGTATGAACCATTTTATCATGTATTCATTAACAAACAGCAACACTCCTGTTTCGTCTCCTTTTTGTCCTCTGACTCAGTGAGAAAGGGTTTCCATTGGTTACAGAGGAGGTGGCTCTGATCCAGCACCTTATCTACAATAAAAGTCCTTCCTTCCCTTCAGAACAAGCAGCTTATAAAGCAACACCGTGTGCTCCACCGTACCACTCCTGCCTTGAGGACAAAAACAACATGTAATTTGTGGTGTTTTGTTCTTGAGATGAAAGTTTTACTTGAATGTTTAATACAACCATTTCTTTTATTCTTGTCTCATTTTTATTCAGTTTATCTCATGATAACAGTCTGACTGACTAGGAAACTGTTGGTTTTTGAGAATTTTCACAGTCTAAGAAACTCTGTTTTGGTCTTAGCTTGACCACCAATCACTTTTCAGTTTATTCAATAGAGGCCAAAGGAATTCCATTTCCCATACCTACATCTGGAAGTTGGCATAAAACAGTGCAATGCCCCTTTAAGACATCCCTGTTCGCCTCAGACCAACTGCTTGGCCTCCAGTTTTCTTGAGAATTGCTCATCCAGACAACTTCACACTCGACACTGTGCTTCCTTGGGTCCTGAGCAATACACCTGCCATGACATAGTCATGTCCACTAGTAATGCGAGTAAGTATGTGTCAAAAATTCATAACTATGCCTTTAAGTTTTTGTTTTTTTTTTTAAAAATCAGCAGACAATAAAAACAGGTGCTGAACAGCTCTAATTATGTCAATTTCAACTCTACCCTCCCAATTTCAAAGACAAATTTGAGGGGAAAAAAAAAAAAATGTAACTGTGTCCTGAGCTGAATTTGGAAAAGCAAGAATGACAGTTTTAATTCAAGAGGAAAGGAAAGAAATGCTGACACAACAGTTGTTGACAGTTTGGGTTTGTCTGAATCTCTAAATATCTGCCTCATCGCTCCGGTTTTTACCATCTGAAGGTGAATCACTTTCAGCAGTAAGAAACCTCTGACAACACCCTGCAGCTTCACCCAAAAATAAATGTTACAGATGTTTGGGTGGAAAATGATAAAAGTCTGTGCTGTGTGAAAAGTCACATTTCAAACAAGAACAGTGTCACAAATACTAGCAAAGGTACAGTTTGATGAAGCAGTGTTGTATTGAAAGGAGATTTCTAATCTTAGAAACATGGCTAATTTTAGCAAACACCAAGATGAAGAGCCGCGCTTTCAACACAAACTCTAAGATATATCAGCTTCTCCTCCAGGTTGAGTGAATGAAACAACATACCACCAGCAGCAAGCCTAAGAAAAGTGAGATATCTTGTGTCTTAAAGAATGTGTGTGTGTGTGTGTGTGTGTGTGTCTGTGTGTGTGTGTGTGTGTGTGTGTGTGTGTGTGTGTGTGTGTGTACGTCCTACCTGGTATCGGTCGATGGGGTCCTCTTGTTGCAGCTGGCTCTCTCTCAAAGTTTGATATTCCTTCTCAAACTTCTTCAGCTTTTTGGTTGGAACCTAAAAACACCAGACAGGCTGTTGACACATGACACATGACAGTTGCCTGATAAAATCCCAGCCCAGCCCATCACAGTGAGTGAGGGGAGACTCTGTGCATCACGAAAGCCATGATATTGTTCAGTAGTTGTCACTGAGACGTCTCCTCTTTGGCTCCAAAGCTCTCAGTGGGATTCAAACTAGCAACCATCTAACAACCTGCTTCTCTCAGCATAAATGTTACTTTCCTTTCTTCTCCCTGAGACACAAATACCACTTTCCCCCGAGAGGTCAGAGGTCAGTCACAGCTACGAGTGAGGATAAAGTGTCACGTTCAAGGACAGTTGGACAGGTTTTAAAGAACATATTCAATTGGTTCAGTCAAAAATATTTCAAGATGCTGTGTGATTTTACTCAACGTGGACTTTGCTTGATGTCTCAGCTTTAAGATCACCACCATGAAAACAAACTAAAAGGTTACACCACGCAGCCAACACATAAACAGACAAGTCAAAACTAGCTGAGCTCACTCTGAAAACTGCATCTGAAATGTTGTGGTCCTGTGGTTCACGCTGCAGTTTCTATTGCACCATCTGTTCTATATACATTTATGGCCAGCATGTGTCTCTGTATGTTGTTGTCTAAATGTGCCATTTTCACAGTAGAAATCAAGTTAAAATACCACGAAACAACAAAAGAGGCACAGCACATTTAATTGCAAATCAGCCGCTCAGAGCCACTCTACAAATTCTTCTCAGACAACAGAAACTTTCAGTTGACACTACGAGCTACATGACCAGCAGTCACTCATTTCCTGCTGATAGGAAAGACAACGGAAACTGAGCTGACGTACAGACGAAGCTGTCTGAACTCGGTCATTTGCTAATGAAAGCCAACAAGAGAACTGTGCCTCACTGTGTTGCATCCAGTACAGTTTCATTAAGTAAACAATATGCAGCCCCGCCCGTTAAGTACAAAACGAGAGCATCTGTAAATCTAATGGAAACAGAAAGGGAAGCCCCACCACTGAACACAGGACTGGAAGCTGCCACAAGTCTTTTAATATACTGCATATACATATAATACAGTATAAAAGTTATTTATCCATTGATGCTGTTAAAGGTTTGTTTCCATCAGCAATATTTGTAGTAATATTTCAAGGTGGAGTAAAACAAGCTGACTATATTTTCAATGATGCTGAGTGCAGAAAAACAAATATGGTTATGTAAACATTTATTCATGTGGTCAAAAATACTGATTGAAATGGCATTTCTCGAACAACATTGGCAGAATCTGTTTCTTCTGGCTGGATAGAGAAAGGCCACAGAGAGTTGAACTGTGCTCACTGAAGCTAATCTGCTGTTGAGATCTTTTTAATCTCAGAAATCAAGCAACACAAACACAAAATCAAAACCTGTGACTTCCTTGTGCATTTTTCTGCATCTTGGAAACACAGTTCACATGAACATACCACATAAAAGTGTCTGCCAGAAGACAGGAAATTCAGTTTGTAAGCAAACAATGTTTCTGTGTGGTGAAACTGTCACTGAAATTCACTTTCAAAGACGCACTGAGAGCTTAAAGGTCATCCAACTCTGCCTAGACAGAAAATATTACAAAGACCTCCAATCTAAGTCGTGAACAACACCCCAAACATCAGCTGAGTGGCTTTAAACAACAGCAGGGAAATATGAAACAACACTGACTGACTGATACTGTATTGCATCTGTGTGTGTGTGTGTGTGTGTGTGTGTGTGTGTGTGTGTGTTTGTGTGCTGCAGGTGGGTGGTAATGTTATCCCCCCTGTGTGGAAACAGTGTTGCCATAGCGCAGAGCGTTACGACTGGGGATTCCAGGTCAGTCTCAGTCACATGGCCCCTCCTCTGAGACGGCCATGTGTGTGTTTGTGCGTGTGTGTCCTTTACTGTCCTGCGTTTAAATCAAGTCAAGCACCTGATTCACTCTCACCTGGGTGCAGTTGTTGTGTGCTGCTGTGTGTTATGTGTGTATGAAGGGATAGAGAGAGAATTAAAGGGAGAGCGTCTCACTTCTTGTGCGGCCCAAAAATGTTACAGAACAGAACAGTGAGTACGCAAGCTTTAATGAGGCGGGCACAGGTTGGATCAATCAGAGGAACACACTGTACAGTTATCCAAGAGGGAATGACTGAGATGATTATTTGAAGCTTTACTTTAGCATGTAGTCATGTTGTCTGCTGTAGCTCAAATGTGACAAATTGATTTTTCTCCAAAATCAATAAATGTCCTTCCTTTGTGCTTTGAATTAAACTCGTCTGCTTCCTCACAGTCTGCTGCAGTCTGCTGTTTACAGCTCTGACACAATGACAATGTATGAAACTTATTCACAATTACCACTGTTATCAACAATGTCCTTCCTTCATGAATAAAACCAGATGAGGGAAACTGAACTGGCTGTGCTCCTCACTGACCTGCGGGTTAACCCTTGACCTCTACGACCCAGGAACCGCTGAGGTGAATGAACGTCACACTGTAATCTACCTAACACACAATTCCCCTGCAGGGCTCAGGCTCATTCTGGTGTTATCTGTGTGGGAAGAGCGGCTTGGTCTCTGCAGGCTGGTTAATAATCATTTTATTGTAACAAAACAATGCAGGCAAATTGAACGCGGTGTTCCCCTGCAAGCACCGACGAATCCTGGATGCAAACAATCTAATCTACGAATCCAGCACTTTACATGCTTTACCTACAGCCATCTGTAAACAAAAGGTTTTCCTCCATCTTGGTGGCCAATTTGATAAATGTGGGACATTCTAGATTTTTGCTTTGCAGCAACATCATATCAATATGTATGTTAGAAATATGTTTTAGGTGAAACGGTCATGTTTTTAGCATTTGCCTTAAAAACCTTGTTCTTGTCTGGTTGTAAAAAAAAAAAAGGCCTGAAAAATAAATTTAGCCCATCATGGTACACTTTGTCTCTGCTCTGAAAAGGCAGTGATGGAAGGTCTTTGTCGCCTGATACATCAGTCCAACCTTAAATCTACGCAGCTCATGTTTCACACAGCTCACGTGATCAACGCAGCCCTTCCACAATGATTTGGTTAAGTGAATGTGGTTTCTGTTGTTAACTTCTCTGGCACGAAATTACAAAACAATATTTAAAAGGACAGACTTCACTCTTGTATGTACGTGCTGAAACAGTGTTAGATTATTGTCCAAAACGTGAACGCACAAGACACAGAGAAACAGAGGGAGAGAATGACGAGTGCGTTTCCTCAGATTTTGAACGCCTCCATATTTGACACTTTGAGAGTTGAACGCACCCACTAGTCCCTCAAACCCACCGCTCCTTTGTGCTTTCACTTCCTCTCACATACTCATTTAATGCCTTTCATGATTCTCCCACAGCGGCTAAAGACACTGGTGGTGTCATATCTTCCAGGCTTCCAGTATGTGACGCAATGGTTTGATACTGATTTCTGCAGGTTAACAAACCCAAACTGCCAGTAAGTATGATTTTCTTCTCCCTGATGTTAAAGTTTCCACTCATACACATAAAGTGAAGTTTTAAGAAAACCATTCAGTTGCTTGTATTCGGTGGAAATTACACTGCAAATCATTTCACAGTATTTTCTTTGTAAAGACAAAGTAATGCCACCATGACTCAGCGTCTCTACCAATCATTATTTTTTTAACTGCCACCATATTAGAATAATGTTCATCACCCTGAGTGTAAAATGACTGTATTTCTGTTAAAAAAAAAAAAAGAAACAAACAAATTCATTAAACTGAACAAATGTGATGACTAAGTCCTCACAACACTGAGCCCTGACTGGCTGAGAAGAGCAGGGTCAGCTGGAGAACAGCAGCTGGTAGAGATTCAGTGTTTTGCTCAAGGACACTTCAGCATGTTGAGGCGTTGAACCTGGTTCTCCTGGATTTACAGCACTCCAATGATACAAAATGAAGAATTTCGATCAGAAAGAAGAAGCTCCTCCTCAGTGTTGTACGTAACGGGACTATACAGGAACGACTTAGTGTTTCTGTTACACAGCCAACAACCTTAATCTTATATTTTACATGTACAGCTATTCAAGGTGTGGCACTGGCCACCCCTGACATCTGATTGGCAAAGAAATGGTACATTAATGTTATTCTGATGTGTGTGTGCATGTGTACACGTATTTCATGCCACCCCTGCAGAACACAGTGCCTTACTTGGCCACCCCAGTAAAAAAAGAAGTCTGGACAGGCCGCTGCAGTCAGTGAAACTTGCGCATTGTTCTCTTTGAGTTACACATTAAACCAGATATCACCGACAGACAAGCTGAAGTTGAGTGACTGATTATGCAACCTGCTGCTCTCGAACACCCCTAAAACACACAAACACTACAGCATGACTGTGTAATGAAATACAAGGCATACCTGGGCTGTGCTTACCTGTTGGAGGAAAGACCTTTATTCAAACATACAGACTGACTACAGCCACAGTCACACGGATCACCAACTCCTTGACCTCCATAACAACTGAATCACAGTGCTTCCATTTCTCTAAAAGTGCTGCTTCTTTACAATCTGCTGATGTTTTTCAGGTTAAGCTGTATTAAAAACCATCTGATGAAATAAATATAGAAATATGTTGGGCAAAATGACAGAAATACAAATACAAAACCATGACGTACAGCCAGTAAGACTGTAACATAAGTTACAATTCACTCAGGTCACCAACATAACAAACTATCAACAGTATTACAGGAAACTTTCAAAACACAATGTCTAGGAAATATTCAGGACATTTTAAACTTCATTTAGTGATATTCCTAAAATTCCAGGGCCAGAGTGAAGTCTGCTCTGCTGAATTACGAGTGAGCGTGTTCGGGGCTCAGCATCTTGCTCAAGGCCGCTTCAGACAGCAGCACTGATAGACACAAACACATACACGCTTGCAAGTTTCACAGCTCAAACCAGCTGATGCATCCTCCAACTCGCTTCCCAGAACTTTAAGCGTAAATATTAGAGGCCAGTTTGAGGACAGAGAGGCCACTCTGATTCAGGCTAGGCAATTTAAGACACTTGGTGCCGCAGGAAATGGTACCAGGCCCCCATTTAGATTCCTGGCCTGAATCCCTGCAGCAGAAAATGGAATTGGTCCCAAACCTCCAACTCACTGTAGTATTGTACCAGGTATTATCCAGCCAGAAAGAGATTTTGTATGTCGTGTGTGTGTGTGTGTGTGTGTGTGTGTGTGTGTGTGTGTGTGTGTGTGTGTGTGTGTGTGTGTGTGTGTGTGCTTGGAGAAAGGTGACCTGCTCTTACATAAGGTGGCGGTGCAACAGTTTGAATATTAAAATTAGGACAAAACCAACTCATCTTAGGAAAAACTAGGCCATGGAATTCAATTACCCACGTGAGGAAACACACACCAACATCCACACACACAAGGTCTCCATTGATTCCAGATTTATCAGAAACAAACTGACAGCCGCAAACGAGCTCTGAGTCTGGGCTGACTGACAAAGCTCTGTAACCTCAAACATCACACACACTTTCAGTAGTAACACAACACACACCCACACATTCCTACATGAGTCTACAATGGCCACCTCATGGAAACGAACATGAGGTTTCTGTGAAATCGCCATCTTCCAAGTATCTACGCCGCACAAAGATAAAGAAAGAAGAGAGAAAAACAACTGACAACCAACAACATCACATGAAGAGGAGCAGGTGAATTCCTCTTTCCATTTCTCTTACCTAAAAACTGCAAGAGTGCAGGGCCAGTCGGAACAGTTGGGAACGTCACCCATCAGTTAAACAGGAATACACTCAATGCACCCAGAGAGGGAAAAAGGGATAAAAGTAGAAGCAAACGACAGAGACGAATAAACCAAGTGAATGGAGAACAGACCTACCACCGGTCTGGGAGTTCTGAGAGGTCTGGAGTGGGCAACCAAGCGAGCCAATGTGTCCTCCTCCCCCGGTCGGTCGACTACATGAGCGTCGTACGCCACCATGATGGACACCTCCTGCATCATCTTGACTCCTCTTGCCCCCAACAGCAAGGAGGAGGAGAGGATGAAGAAGAAGAATGAGGAGGAAGAGGAGGAGGAGGAAAAGTAGTGGAGAGGGAAAAGGAGAGGAGTGCCGCTGACAGGTTTTGTTTCTGTCTGAGAGAGGAGGAGGAGACTGGCTGCTTTCAAGAGTCCCTCAGGAGCTGGACCCCGCCCACTGAGGGGAGGAGGGGCGAGGGGATGAGCGAGTACAACACACCTGTTTGTTTCTCTCTCTCTCCCTCTCTGTAATGCTAGAAGTGTGTGACAAAGCAGGATGAGTTTGCTTTTTCTTCCTATCCACTGAGTGAGTACTTCCCTCTCCCTGTCTCTTATCGTCTCTCTCACTCGTGCCTCTCTCTCCCTCCCTCAGTCTCTCTCTCTTTAGGTTGCCGTCTCCCCTGCCGCTGGTGCAAATTCAGTTACAGGCTTGTTTACACATCTACACTGCGTGTGTGTATGTGAGTTTGTGTGACCGTGTTTGAAGTTAAGAGAGATAGGAAGGAAGTTGCCAGATCAACCACAGTGACTTGCCGTTCATAGTTATACATCGTTCCACCAGTAAAACCCAGGAAGTGAAGTGAAAGCAACTTCAAGGCTGTCCTGGACGATGTCTAAATACTGTAACAACCTCCCACAGGGACCCCGCAGCTAAGAACTACCTGACAACGTAGCTACTGCGATAGCAACAGGCTCCTCCTGTTTCCTCCTGACAGGAGAAATGCATCAGCAACCCCTCGTCATCTATGAGTTCACTTTGTCGTCTCTCTCTTACGATGTGTTTTCCTGCCGCTGTGTTTTTCTCGTCATATTTGTCTCTATCACAGAGGCACATCGCACAATTCTTTCTCTCCAAATAGAGACAAGTGTACAGTCATGTTCCCTACTGTGACCCAGTAAAGTATCTTATCTTTTGCTCTTAATCAGATTTACTGCGTCTTCTGTTTGCAATTATGCATTAGTTGCAGTTTGTCATCCACGTTAGCAATGAGTCATGAATTTCAAATTTTTGAATAGTCACGAGATTATGAAAAAAAAAACAACAACGAATAATTCATGTGACTATCACCTTTCCTATGAAAAATATTTTCTTTGTTTTTAATCTGTGTGGGTGTGATGCAGCTCATCTGGTGTTGTGGGAAGCAGATGTCTTGTGCGTGTAGCGACCGTAAAGTACATGCTACTGGGACTGAGTCATAAGTCAGTGTGAAAGTGTCCAGATAAGTTCAGACTGAGGCCTAATGGTCTAGCAGGCCATGTGTTCGCTGCTGCAGGGGAACTAAAGTTCCTGTTTACGAACGACACCACAATATCTGGCTACCGTCCTTCATCAGACTGCTCTGCTCTCACTATGAAAAATTAGTGTAAAGAAGCCAGTGTGCTCCCAGTTATGGTAAGGGAAAGCTACCTGCAACTACTACTAAAAAACTATGCAGAATGAATGGCTCCTAGTGAATATCGAATACTATGTTTGCTAGAAATGCCCATCCCTAATCTGCACATGCATTTAGGGACACTTTAGGGATACATTTACTAAGGCTCACACAACATTTGAGTACCAGTTTTTCCATGAAAAACCTTTCACCACTAATGAGCATTAAAAAAGAAAGGCAGCGGCAGCAAAGGGAAAACTCAAAACAACCCGTGTCCTAATCTCAATGACAGCAAAGAGTGAGCATTTTACAAACACATCTTGTGACCTCCAATGAATTATGTATGTTAAACACATAAATAATATAAGTAACATATAAATAAAACAAGACTTCATAAATATATTTAAAAATAATAAATAATTGATGAGTGAAAATGCTTTTGATTGCTTGAAAGATAAGGAAGCGGGTACTGTCTCCTGGAAATCTGACCCTGTGACTTGCAGCTTGATTCTGGACGCTTATTATTTATTTTGTTCATTGTTGAATCTGTTACTGATTTCCTTTAAGTGTGACGTCTTTGAATTCTTCCAACAAGTGCAAATTAGTCCTACTTAATGTAGTCAAGAAGTGGGACAGATGAATTAAGATGTCTATCTGGAGTCTATTAGTAAGATCTAGCCATGGTCAAAGTCTTCTATTTGATCCATCTCGTGTTATAATGGGATAATGAAAGATGGCCGAGTTGTACGTTCAGAGATAAAATCAGTTACTGTCGCCTCCTGTTGCCTCTCTTTACATGTCCCTCTGGACCTTTTTGTTATGTATTTCTCTCTCGCTCCCTCTAATACGAATATCTCACATTATACTGTAAAGTCCTCTCTCAATCTGGCTGTAAGTCTTTTTGAAGGTGTCTTTGCAGCCTCTGAGTCTTCATCCATCCATGTAGGTCTTTCTGTGGGACTCCATATCTTTCCTTCTTTGTAAATTATTCTGCCCGTCAGTCTCTCGACACGCATCCTTCTCTCCTCTTTCTCCCCAGTCTCTTAAAGTTAAGCTTTTCTGTTGGAAGGATTTGGTAAAAACCGGATTAATCAGTCAAACCCTGAGCAGCAAATGAATATACGACATTTCTCTCCGGGAAAGTCATCACTCCAGCTGCGGTCCGGCGGATGTTTAAGAAGGCTGAGAAATTCAAATTCTTCCCATAATCCCCAGAAAGGCTAAGCCACCCCACTGCCCGTTGTGTTCATCAAGCCAAGGTGCCAGTGAATTCTTTCGATGTTTTAAGCTGCTTATGGAGTTCAGCTGATCCGATTTAGACGTCGACAGAGAAAAATATGTAAAAGGGGGGGTGAACAGAGCGCAAAGTGGCTTGGACAGGCTGGTTCTCCCGTTTTCTGTGATGGTGGTTGAACACAGCAGATCTTCCAACACTCTTCCAAGGAAAATATTGTATCTACTGGCTCCCTTAAACTAAAAGTCAATGATAATAGTGTTATTTGTTATAGTCCCTTTCCACACTGGTTCCTCTCTTTCCTTCCACCTGCTCTCAGCTGACTGGACAGTAGATCTTCAACAGATGTAGCTGCGCTATCGGCTTTGCCAGTCTGTCCCCAACACATTCATGAAGTGCGAGTCTGCCCATAGATATGCTTCACTTCACTTTTGATAGCTCAAGACATCATGGCCTGGAAAGTCAGTCCGGAAACAGAGGTCCCTGATTTGGCAACAGTGCGAGTAGTAACATGCTGTCGGTGTGTTGAGTGTGCCATGGAGAAGCCTTTAGTGATGTGATGTAGGGGTGAAACTTACTCAAATACCGGATCAGCTGATTGTCATTATTCAACAACAATTCTGATCATTGTTCAGCTTTGAAGGCCTTTATCAACAGAATCTTTATTTTATGTTACTGAAAATCTGATAACTTTGGACTGTGGGCTGCTAGTTATTGTTGGACTATTATTACTTTGAGTTCTGGGTGATTGTGACAGGATATTCTCATTATTTTCTGACATTGTATAGCAAACGCTTGATAAACAAACTGATATGTTAGTGCGACAAGTAATGGTGTGGAAGGACTCGTATGGTGTGGTGTGATATACAGAGGTGTAGTCGTGTCTGGATATGGGATTCGATGCATTGTTATGCAATGTGTCAAGCTGATGTGACATGCTGTGATCTGTTGGTGTAGTCTGGGGTGTCTGGATGGTCAGAGGCAAAACTGGGCAGAAGTGAAGAGCGGAAGGAAAGGAAGACACTTCTCTTAGTCTTTCTCATCACTCTCAAGTTCTTTTTTTATCTCTCTCGCTCTGACTGACTTGCTCCATATACTTTTATCCACAGGGAATGTTCTATTTTAAAAGTTAAAAGACTGACTGGTTTAAAAACATGACAGCAGAAAGAAGATGTCTTTGAGAAGTAAAAGACCTCAGACGCAGAAACAACACACGCGTGAACACGCGCGCGCACGCACGCACGCACACACACACACACACACACACACACACACACACACACACAGTTTTAATGTGTAAACCTTGGCTATTAGGATGTGTTCAGTATTTGCATTTTTCAAGGGTCAATAGATGATTTTTCATATAGACGTTTTTATGAACTGAGCAGGAAGTGATACATATTCAAGAGAATCAGAGTTCAGCACTCTGAGTTTATTTATGTGTATTCATGAGTGACCAGGCAAAGAGAAAACTCTGCAGAGTAAACTTGTGCAAAGCTAGTCTGAAAAAGTGCAAAAAATAAATCCACCAACACAAGAGGAAGCTGAGGAACAGCAGGAGAGTGAAAATCAGTGAGGGATGATCAAGAGATGAGAGAGAGAGACACAAAGTGTTCCTGTCTGTCCTGAGGCTAAGTCATCCAATCAGACAGGCAGTTTTATCTCACTTCACCCGCTTGAGCACAGCATCCCTTCATTCAGTATGTGTGTTTTGATGACACTTCATTTAGTCAGTTACTTCTGGTGTGTGTGTGTGTGTGTGTGTGTGTGTGTGTGTGTGTGTGTGTGTGTCCATAATCCTGTGAATGTGTTTGCCCATACAAACAGGTGACAGATAAAAGGAAAAACCTGAATAAATGAGTGGTGAAACATAATAAATGGAGATGCGGAGAGGGCAGGAGGGCTCACTGAATAGTTTGATGACTATGGAAATGATGATGATGGTGAATCCTAAGCTATGGACTTCAGTCACCACATTATACTTCAGTGGAACAGCTATGGGAGAATAGCTCCACCACAATCAATCATCCCTCCAGTAGAGCTCTGGAAACATTTAGACTCTATGCAAAGGAGCATCAAAGCTGTTCTGGTGCTTAATGAATTTGTGTGTTTATGCTTGGTTAGTGAATTTCAGTTAGTCAGCATGTACATTATACGTTGGTGTGTGTGTCCTTTTGTACAACGAAAGGCCTGACATGACAGATTGTATGTGCTGCAGAATTGTGCATGAGTGCCAAAATGCTACCAAACCACGAGAGATAACAGTGAGTCACAGTGCAGCATATCCTGTATGTAGTAAAACACAAACACACTACGCATGGAGGGATCGTAAGCAATAACAGCCACGTGCCCTGCCAACATGCCCTTGAGCACAGCATGGCATCACGACCTGCTTACTCTTTGAAGGTTTCTCTTGATAAAAAAGTCGGAAAATGTGCCTAAAATGTGAATATTAACTGTGTCGGTACAGAGAGACATGGACAGAGAGTGAGCAGGGGAGAGAAAGAGAGAAGGGTGGAGAGAGTGTGATTATCTCTTTCATCTGTCTCTGTCAACTCTTTCCTTCCTCTATCACAACACTGCTGACACAGACACACACAGACACACAGACACAGACACACACACACACAGACACACACACACACACACACACACACACACACACACACAAAAACAATATCATATACACTGTGTACTGCTTTTGGTCTCTGGTGACCTCAGCAAATTCCCTAAATGCCAGCAGCCTCATTAAGGTCAATAGGAGGATGATAACGCGTGTGTGTGTGTGTGTGTGTGTGTGTGTGTGTGTGTGTGTGTGTGTGTGTGTGTGTGTGCGCGCGCGCACGCGCACACCACGTGAACTGGTAAGCTTTGAAGAAAACTATGACTACCATCCATGGAAGCCATCTTTTATCAGCTATTGTCAGATTACAGTCAAGACCAATAAACGACTGAACAGCAATGAATTATATGGCACACTGCAAAGGGTACAGACAACTAAACTATATGTTAGGCAGTGTGTACGTGTGTCCAACAGCAACCTACTGAGTGCTCACTGGTGCTCACTATAAAATGTAAATGTTCTTCCCATTTTATGTTTGCCTCCATTTTTAACCTAATGTCTACTCTAAGTTACACAATATCGGCTCAGCAGTCAGTGTAATAAACCATTACACCTAGGATCCAGTGCACTGTGGACAAATCTGTGGTAGAGCGTACCCCATACTGCAACCAGAAGGTCACCCATTCAAACTCAACAACAGCTAAAAGTGTACTTGACATGCTTGAGGACCTCTGATCCCTCTGGTTAAAGGTATTTGTGTCTCAGTGGGAGATGCCAAGACAGGAATTCCTTATTGTGTTGCTGGGATTCATACAATAATCTCATAGTCACTCAAGGAATGATGATGTGTGTGCATTTTTACACACTGGTACAACAGTTTTTTTACAGTCCAAATGGTTTTGATTTTACAGTTAAACTCTGAATTAAGATGCACAGAGTAAGTAATAAAGGGAATATATAGCAAATGCACGTGTCTGTATGCAGAAGTCCTCACCTTGATGTTGCAGGCCTGCTCCATAAGCCTGCGGGCGTTCTCTGCAGCTCTGTAGCGTTTAGGGAGCTGAACTCTGAAGAACTTGAGAGCCCCTTCAAAGTCCGCCTGCAAGAGGTCCTCTTTAGACGTCTGGAGTGAGACAGTGAGGAGGTGGGAGGAGAGGAGAGGTGGTGGCGGAGACAGGTAGACAAGAGACAGTCATCAAGAGTCAGACATATGGAGCACAGAGTAACTGCCAGTCTCAGGTTTGAGCGGTTTTGAATTTCCAATATGTTTTTATTTTATGTAAGGTTTGACTTTTAGATTTCATTTTCCTACAGTTAGCTTTCAGAGTAAGTTTGCTACCTTTAGTTTCAGATTTTCAGAAAGGTTTAGTTTTTATATATTTACTCTTACAGTAATTTTGTTTCATTTTCCGACAGTTTTTTCCACTGCTTACTTTCATTTTAGTTTCAGTTTCAGTCTACGATAATAACCCTGCAATGCTCATACTGAGTGTCAGATTTTTGCTACACGTCATGTTTCTCACTCTTCAACAAGTTTTTCCCTTTTCATCATTTTGAGTCTAGAGCAGGGTCTTCAGCTGTTTGAGCTGTCAGAGAGTATATGGTCAGCAGCAGACTGGACTGAGCAACTGCACTACTGTTCTTGAATAATCGCATCAACCGCTGCCTCTCGTAAGAACAGCAAAGTCACTTTCCATTATCCACAAATGGACGTTGAAAGCTAAGAGATCACCTCACATCTCAAATTGTATGCAGTCACATCCCATCCTCACTTTTACTTCCTCTCATCTTGGGAGCACTCTCCCTTCTGCCATTTAGCTTTCGATTCCTTTTCACGTGCCTGTCTTACATGACCCTTAAAGGGTTTCAGGTATCATTTGTTGTTTGAAGCATCTTAAGATTATTCTAATTTTAACCTCAAAGTAAATCACAGAGATTCCAAAAATGTAAAACAAAAAATGATAGTCCACCAAGAACTGTCGCTATATACGTTACTGCATGATTGTGGGAGCATACAGGTTAGAGGAGAGGGCATGAGTGGAAAGTCGTTTCAAAGCACTCCTCTCCATTGAAAACAAGTGCCACGCCACACACACAAAAGCCCTAACTGGTGCAGTGGAGCTGCTCAGTCACTCAACTTGTAATGGGCAAGACGTGGAGCATGGCGACTTTGGAAAAAAAAAAAAAGTGGAGTCCAGACAATAAATGAACACACACACACACACACACACACACACACACACACACACACACACACACACACACACACACCAATAACACCATCTTGTGGTGTAAGGAGGCACTGTTATGAGAATCTATCCAGAGACATACAAGATGTACACGCACATGACTGACGGACTCAAAGTCAAAGTTTTGGCTATTTAAAATCTAATCTTAAATGAAACTCTGGGATCAACTATTAGGAAGCATAACCTCTAGGGCAGGATGAATAGGAGACAGTGGGGACAAAGATCCCTATTCAGTTGACATTTGCATTACAAGAGCTCCTTGTATGAGTTTTTCATATAAATCTCTTCATGTAAGATTCAGGGCTTACAGCATGCTAACATGCTAAGCATCTCTTGTATATAAAATACTCGGCAATTAGCTGGCACATCTATCCAATGTAACAGAAAAGTCCACAGCAAAATGTGCAAGCCTTAATGTTAAAGGATGTCGAGCGTTAGAGGTTGATCTTCAACCATGAAATGCAAAGAATATTGCTTCAGGCCAGTGTCAGAAGTGGAGAGGTGGAAGCTTTTTGAGACATGCGTGCTTGTTTTTACCTCATCACTACTTCTTTGCATTATCAACACCACTAATAATCATGCCGTCATAACTCTAAAGTTTCTTTCATCCAGCGTCTGTCTCCCTGTCCCCCCTCTCTCACCGCCAGCAGCTTGGGGACGAAGAGCCGGTGTCCCATCCCAAGGAGACCCATCACCCTGCAGAATGAGTCCGCTGAGGCTTGACTGCTGTGGGCTGTCTTCTCTGCCGTTCCCTCTCCGTCCTCCACCGCCCTGCGCACTGCTGGAAGGGGCAGATGCGGGGTCAAGGCAGGTAAAGGGGGAGGAGGGGGCGGAGGGGAGGATGGAGGAGATGGTGGCGGGGTGGGGCAGGGTGAGGGAGAGGGGCGGTCCCGCTCAGGGGCCAGGGTGGCAGATGACTCCAGTGTGTCGTCCAAACGTCCCAGTGGGTTTCTTGGAGTTAGAGGACGAGTGGACGAGGAGCAGGTTGGTAAGCGTCAACTTAGGGGAGCCGAGATTCACCTTGAGGTCACTGATGAGCCAAACTGGCTGTGTCCTGGTGAAGGAGGTGACTGACCTTCTGGGAAGAGAAGCTGACAACACCACATCGGGCGGTGTCACAATGGAGCAGGGCAGAGATGCTCAAAGAAACAGGCAGCCACTCAACAGAGACGGCCTACAGCCAACGTTGAGACTGGTCCAGTTCATCTAGGCACCACAGAATATGGACAAGTGGACAAGACGTCAGTGGAGGCCACTCAGCTTGTACCACTGTCAGAGCCCAGCAATGAACAGAAGGTGCGACAAAATAACAGTCAGAAAATGATGTGATGGTGCTGCTTTCGGCATAATGCTGAGTCTTCCAGCTACCTGCCAGACTGACTTTGAAATCCAGTCACACTACCCACTCTCATCTTCCTGTGCCAAACTCCCCCAGCCAATTCCAATCCAGTACGCCGTTGCCGAGCAACAAAGCTGCTCAACACGTGGGCCACAGCTCCGGCAAACAGCAGCGATGGATAAGTACTCCACCTTTTTTTTATTTTTCCTTCATTGTTAGACTTCAGAGACGGAGAGAAAGAAAATCCAATTCAGTCGGCACAACTGAGTGGCCTTAGCGCTCGAGGCTTGGTGCGTGTGAGACAACACAAAGCAGTCGATACGTTTTGTACCCTTTTTTCCAGCACCTGGTGTGAAGCGCACAGGATTTTAGTTTTCTTTGAAATGCAAAATTGCCTGAAATAACAGTATGAATCCTTTCATCTGAAGAGCTCCAGTCTAAGCCTGAGCAGGCGGTCCTGACGACACGGCAGAAGCAGTCGAGCTGTGGTCTGTTAGAAAGGGAGTATGCTGCTTTTCTGCCTTCAGGAGATGATGATGATGCATTTGCGTTGGTTTATGGCTGACTGGATGCTAAACTCGTCGAGTCAGATTTAAGACAGTGATGCATGAAAGACAAGACGAGTTTCGAAAGAGGTAGTAAGACAGAAAAAAAGTGAACCACAATAGCTTCTATGTATCTTTGCTCTTCCTCTTCACTGACATAAGCCTCTGAGCTGAAGTCTGATCCAAACCACGCAGAGCAGAGTCCAGTCCAGTCAACAGTTTCAGCATGGACTCCAGTGTCTGTCCCTCCGGCAGACTTCCATTAGCAGCAGCAGCCAGGCATCCGGTCTGTAGTGGTCAGTGGATCCTTTAGATGGGAAGCCAGCTCCTTCCGATGGAAAGTCACTTCTGCCTCCCCACAACAAGGCTAAATGGATGAGTCTGCCTGAGTGTGTTTGTTGTTGTGCTATCAGGAGTGATAGTCCTGGCCAGCAACTGGGGTGAGGCAAAGCAAAGAAGCCACACACTGTTTCCCGTCCACCGCCTCTTTCTTTTGCACTCTCTCTGTCTTCCTCGCTTTCTCTCCCCCTCTTTTGCTCTGTTTGTGATGCTAAAAGCTAACGGCTAGCAGGGGCGGCTCCATTGCAGAGGTCTGGGTGGTGGACAGAGGTAGCATGTTGGAGAAATACATAGCCAACCAACACAGAAGGGGAGAAGGCGGAGGTAGAGGAGTAGGAGGTAAAGAAGAGAGAGAACGAGGAACTGAGGAAGAGAAGAAGCTCCAAGCAGGCTACCATGGGAGGTAAAGATGAAGAGGAAAAAAACTGGAAAAAAACAAAAACACTGAGCTTTCCTCCTCCAGGTCCAGATTGCTAACGCTCTAGCTTATGCTCCTGTTGTGATGTGGATGGCGGCTGCTTAGCAGGAGAGGGAGGGAGGTGAACACAGATGGAGGGAGGGGTGGTGAGAACAGCGAGGAGAGCAGGATGGATGGAGGAGGGAGGAGGGAGCCTCGGGGGAGAATGCCGTCATGCCTGGCCAATGAGAGGCAGACAGTGGAAGCCCCTTCCACCCTCCTCACATCCTCATTTGTTCTCTGTTCCCGACCATCACATGCACCACATCTTTCTCTCTCTGACACACAGAATACATTACTGCCAAGATATAGAGCGGGAGGGCTTTTTAAAACCAACCATGTATGATTCATTTAGAGAGGAAAGCTTGAGTGTAGCTGCATTATTGTGAAAAGCCAAAAACACTGATATCAATACTACATCAACACATCATATTTATCAGCATTATTAATATCCTGAGCCAAACTGCATATTTGGATTGGCTTCACTAGCTCTCATGTAGGACTTGTTTTAGACAATATTGGTCTGTTTAAATATGCTGTGCAGCTGTTTTATGTAGGAAAAATAAATATTGTATCAGACCACATTATTGGCAGGCATTCATTATTAAAGGACTGGGTTTGGGGGCAAAACAAACCTGATTGGGGAATCCCTTATAATATTTTAATTTGGATATTCTTCTGTTTTCCTGATGATCTAGTCTCCTATTTTTCAACAACATCTGTAAATGGGCACTGTGCAAAAGAGTTGAGGGCCTGACAAATACGAAAAATAAATTAGCATAATAAATCATTAATTGACTTGACATGTTGAGGCTTATGAGACACTCGGGGACCAAAAAAACACATTGGCTGATAGTGACTGATAATGTTTCTTTTAATGACTAATAAAAGTAAAATAAGGTCATCTGGTTTACTTGAGGGTTATGAGCAGCCCTGATGTTTTTAAGGTATAGCAGAAAAAGGTGGGGGAGAAAAACGAGCACTACCATAATTCACTTAAGAGCACGATTTCTATTATAGTTGAAAAAAAAAACCTTCTCTACGTATCGTATTAAAGGGAGCTCAGAATTACACTTCAGTGTGAAATTACCTGATTTATACAAATCAGAGAACAAAGTTTGTCGGTATGTCTAGATTCTTTCTGTAAAAACCTTAATCTGTAAACCTGGTGTCAGCCAGAAAATCTTGTTTTCACCCCTTAAAATGTGCAGAACTACAAAGACACTCATCCATACATGCAAATTAATGAAATAAAATATAGAGCAAAACATGCTGCTTCATGATTTGTTTTGTTCCAGTACCAGGACATGGACCATAGGACGAGACAAACAATCCTGTTCTTCATCCCTGAGTGTTCTTGAAGGTTCAGCACGACTTCGATAAAACCTGTCCAGTGCAATTAATGCCCACATTGACCAACCAGACAGTGAAATGCAATATGATGCGGCCATTGGCAAAACTCATTGATCCATCCCACCACAAACAGATCTGAAAACACAACAACTAGTAATTCTACTCTGCTCTGCTCTGACAGCGACAACTTGCAGTTTGGTTTGAAAATACTTTAAAGAAATCAAAATTAAAATACAGACATCAATTGCATTTTTCAACATTTATTTGTTTTAATATGTTTAATTTATTTCTTTTTTTAATCCCAACACTTACTTGCTTTTTGAATTTTTAAAATCATTACTGAGTTTAAGTAAAATAGCAATATTTGTTGTTTTTATCTTGTTTTTGTTCCATGTCTATTAATTGTTTAGTATGTGAGCCTGCATGTTTTTATTAAGCCACATCCTAATTTTTATTTTTTTCTCATTCTCAATGATCCAATTTTATCAACCTCTGAGGGAAACTGCGTGGACCCTGTATGCACCCATAACTGTAAAATGATGCTAAAAATGAGAGGAAAAACACATTCAACATAATAGCAATGTTATAAATTCAAAGGTATCTGAAGGGATCTTACTCTATAACATAAATCCCCTCATCAGCACACAGAGACACATGTTACTCTGCTCAGAATCTGGTCGCTGTGATACAGACTGGCAGCTGTTGTGACACATACTGCATAACATTCAACTTGATGTTTAACATGATGAGTTTTCTTAGACATTTGCCAAATTAGCCTGCTACTTCTAGATGCAGTTTCTGTTTTGAGCACTAGGGGGCAAGAAATGCCAACACAGACTCTCTAAGCCCTGAGTATCACATCAGACCTATAACTTAACCCTCCCCTTCACACACAATGCCTTTTCTGCACAATCATGCTCAACGCAACACTTATAAACTGCTCAGAAACTTGAGCCACCATGACTGTGAAATTACTGTTTTTCTGAATTCCAGATGGGTTTATCTTTGGTGTACAAAAAAAAAAAAAAAAACATATCTTGATACAAACAATGTATTTTTTTCTCTTGTTGAAGTGGATCTAAAACTAAACAAACTGTCTGCGTTTATAGGAATGGGATTTTTGATATGAGAAATTATTTGACAGAATTAAAACAGATCATTACAGATGAATGAAGTGAGCGCTAACCTTGAGCAGGGCCAGGGCTACATTGAAGATGATGTTCAGACCCTGGAAGACAGAGAAGTACATGAATAGTGAGCACAGAAACAAGTGGCAAAAGTTTAATGTTCACACACATTAACAGGCTTTTAAGTAACAAATCGTCAGTGTATATCAATGTATGAATTTCTTTGAGACTGAAAGTGATTTTTCAGCAATTCATAGTTGTACTTTGCAGTTTTCTATGTGGGCAGCTTCCCGGGGGATGATACAGCCAACCGTCTCAACACTGAGATGTCTGAAATCCTGCAAGGGTCACTGCCACAAAGAGTGAAGTGAGGTAAAATATCACATGTTGTTGAGTCCAGCTTGCCTCGTCCTCATTCCTGTTTAGGAGAGTTTTAATTTCTTTCCTAGATTTGGATTCAACACTTCTGAAAAAACATTTTCCCACTGGCGTCCATCCTGAGAATCTACAGTGTGTGTGTTTATAGTGATGGGATCTGCTGCAGATGCATTTCTGTATTCCCTGATTTAATATGAAAAGGATAGATTTTCATCTACAAATTGTGTCTTTTGCAACTTTTAACAACAACTTCAAGAAACAAAGACAGCGAAACCTTATTAATAATCTCATTAAAGGTATCTTCATCACTTTTTACAAAACAGCGAGTACAGAGCAAGAAAAGAGAAAGATGAAGACAGAGAGTAAAGTCCACAGAAAAAAACACGAACCTCAAATTAAAAAACAGAAAGGAAGCTAAAAGTTTACTTTGTTTTATTCGTTCCATGTTTCCAAATAATTCACTGATCATTGTGTGGAGCAGACTATTGTTCTGATTCTATTCGCTGACACGTACATTGACGCTGTGACAATGCGCTTCTCCTTCCTCTTTTGTTTGTACAACGCCTCTGATTTTGACACAGAAAGACGGAAAATGGAAAGCTGATGTCAGCTCTGCACGGGAACACCCGTCTCCTTGGTCTCCGTGACAACCAGTTCACATGGCAACACAGAGCTAAAAATATCTGGACAGCTCCAAAAATAACTGGAGGATGGGGGGGGGGGGGGGGGGGGGGGATCTGCCTTCACACACCTATCTTTGCAGGCCTCAAGATGGTGCTACAGTGCTGAGGCAGGATCAAAGGTGTGTGAGAGAGAAAGGAAGATAATCTGAGAGTGTGTGTAGCCGAGCGAGACAGACTCATGCAGGGGAGAGAGAGATAAACACACAGAGAGGGGAGATATGATGACAGACTGGGGAGGTGACGAGGCAACAGTCCAACGGAGGAGTGAAGGCTCAGGAGCACACGATGATGGAAGTGTACTCAATGGAAAGAATAACAGCAAAACTTCATGTAAAGACAGACATGTTTCTAAACTGATGGGCTCCTGGAAACTGCTCTCGATGTGGATGCACATGATTCCGTGGTTTGTTTAATTTAAATGTGCATCAGTATAAATGAACATTTTGGAAAAAGAAACAAAAAAAAGAAAAAAAAGTGCAAAAGTGCGAGTTGCATAGTTAAGCAGATACAGAGGTCGGATCACTTTGCAGCTCGTTACCACAGCAAATGAGAAATTCTTTGTTTAAAATAGCAGTCAACAGCACTGAATGGCTACTGGTGACTAAAGTGGTAATAACTGTCTCACATATAACTTAAAAAAACCCTCAAACACCATAAAGGTGTGAGCCTGGGACTCCCCACCAACCAGTACCACTTCAGTCTCTTGTATTAGAAGAAGAGAATTAAAGTTTCTAGACGCTGAATGAGGAAAAACAAACAAATAAAAAACAGTTGGGTGAGTGTAGCAGAGAGGAAAAGAGTAAAAGAATTATCAAAGTAAACTGCTAAGGAGACTTCATCAAGGACAAACAACAGCTGACTGAGGGAGCGATAAATAAAAGAGATGAGAAAAAAGCTCACACAAAGGGAACGAGGACAGACGGGATAAAAGAAAGAACGGTAAATGAAAAGAAAAGCTTAAAAAATATGAATAGAGAGCAAACATGTACACCTGGTGAAGGCAGCGAGCAATGACAGACAGCTGTATAAAGAGAGAGAAAAAGGAAAAGACAAGCGAAAAACCAAAGAAAATGATAGAGAGACTGGTGCATAACTAAATATGAGATCGAGCCAAAGAACACAGAATGAGAGACAGTGGAAGAAAGAGAACATACAGAAAAAAAAAAAAAACATTAAAGAATTGGCAAGGAAAGAGAGAAATGACAGGGAAAAGATGACAGAGAAAGTAGGCAATAAACAAGTAGGAGAAGATGATGGAGAACGCCAAAAAGAGGAGGGCAGGCAGACAGGGAGGCAGGAGATGAGAATTCTGGCTTAACGAGCAGATTCTCATCATGCGGCTCATTGGGTGAGAAAGACCTGGGAAACTTTTAATTGTTCTGCCCGAGGCCAATAGGAGGACGGAGCGAGGGGGGAGGGGGGAGGGGAGAAAGAGAGCAAGAGAAGGATGGAGGGGAGAAGAAACATGTAAGACTTTGATTTTGGATGTTCTACGAGATGAATTTTTTAAGAACAAGGCAAGATCGAAAAAATACTAAAAACACTATTAATCCTTTCTCTTTTTCTTGGCGCACAGAAACACAACTTCACAAATACATATACTCCGTTAGCGGGAGAGACAAGCAGTCATTTGTAGAGTATCTGCTGAGTCACCTGGAAACTGACTGTTATTTCTCTTGAACTGTCGAGATCTCTCTAATAGAGGTCAAGCTGACGTGCCTCCTCTTCATGTGCTCATGTTGGGTGTGGTGTTCCTCAAAGCTCTGTTCTTGGTCCCCTTTTACTTTGGATTTATATTCTCCAAACACAATATTTATTTTCACAGCTGCATGTTCCACCTCTAGACAACAGCCTGAGTCAGACAGTCCCAGTACGCCCTCACTACACATTTGGCTTCATCAGGTCTGTCTGGCAGCTTCAGCTGCCACCTGATCCGACTCACCAGCAGGTGGTGTTCAGCCGAAAGCTCTGTTTCTCTCTTCGCCTGAGTCCCCAAATCATACGGCCACATATCGGATGAAAGCATTCAAGTAAACAAAAACTCAGGTGTGGATCGTCACTCTTAAGGCGTTTTTTTTATTGAATTTCTAGACCATGTTGTTTTTATTGTAAATTATTATGCAGCACTCTAAAAAAGGTGCTATATGATTGTAGTTTATTATTACTCACATTATTAACTATTGTGTGATGAGCACAACATGAACATGAGCCTGCCTTAGCATGCTATGATTCACGAAAGAAATTCAGCTCTTCTGAGCATTGTTGCATTTCTTTTTTTTATACCTTTTTTTTTTTTTTTCTTTTTAATAAATATAACTTTATATGTTATAAAGCTCTGTATCTTCACGGTGAATGCCAGCATGTCAGAATTGTAATTTTAAGACGTCACATCAAGTCACATGGCTTTCTAATAACAAACTATGAAAGAAAACAGGCTGTTCTATAGCTGTTTTCAGAGATATCTCAGAGTTTTTTTTAATGCTTTTAATGTTTCATCATTCATCCTCTGTGATCTCTGATCTCAGGTGAAACGCGTGTCCAGAATTCTGAAGTTACTGTAATGGTTGTGGAGTATCACAGAATCTGTTAAAAGACAAAAAATAATTTTAAAGATAGTCACAGTCTTAAGGCAAACTGAAACTGTCTGAAATAGTGAGTCTAACCAACAATAGCATGAGTGACGGACATGAGGTAAACTAGTAGTTTTGGGAGAAGGTCCCCTCAGAGGAGCTTTCTGTACAAATGTTTGAGAACAAGAAGCAAGCACTGATTGGTATCAGGTCAAGTGGTCCTAATGACATTAAATCAGTGATCTTATCAGCCCTTAAAAGCCTGATCAGTGCATCCCTATTGATTACATTGGGAAGCTATTAGATCAAACCACAGAGCAGAATGCAGATTGATCAGTGCGGCTGCTGGGATAGCTTTGCCCTCTACTTGTGGCCACTGACAGCTGGTCAGTGGAGACACAGCACACTTGAACCAACTCCTCAATCAATCCTCCTCTTTCCCCTTTTCCTTTCATATCTCCTTCCTCCCTCCTTAATTGCTGCCCTCCTTACTTCCCAGTAACCTCTGCCACTACTTTTCTTCCCTCCGTGACCTTCTTTTCTACCTCCTTACTACTCTTCTCATCTTTCTCGGAGAATGACCCTCCCCTCATTGGACTCTGGACAATGCAGAGCAAATCACTTTCTGTACTCCGTGTACAAAATACTGCGGCTGTACCTCACAGAGAAGCAGGTCAGTGATGTGGAAAACCATGCACAGGGGGAACTTGGCAGTAAAGAGGGTGAGGAACCACTGGGAGGCGTACATGTGTGCCTCCAGGTTCAGCTCCTGGAAGTGGGACCACAGGTCTGGAAGCTGTTCCTGCGGGAGCAGATGGAAGAGCAGGGGAAACTTATGAGATAAAACAGCACTTACAAGAATATAAAGATATGACCTCGCTTGTCATTTCAATTTTACTTTATTTCATTTTCACTCATACTTTATTGAATCATGCCGTCTCACTGAGATGATAATCTCTTTCAAGAGAGGCCGAAGAACAAAGACAAGTTGAAAAACACCCATGACACAATTTAGTACCACGTCCCAGCTGCCAAACTGAGACGTTATTCATACATTACACACTGTTAAACTAAATGCATAAAAAGGAAAATTTATGATATTACACAAAGCTTTTAAACTACATTCACAAAATTGACATTCACAAATCTGTAATGAGGTGAGTGATTCTATGTTTGTAGAGCAATTTGTTTCATACAAAGTGTATGAGCGCCAGAATTCAGAACTGCCTGTGTTATATTATTCTCTGTACTTCATCATCTGAAGAGGGTTCCTCCATTTGTTCTTTTTCCCTACTTATTATTCCCTTTCCTCACTCTTGCTCTGGTTTATCTGTCTTTATACACTTCGGTTTTGGTACAATAAGATGGATGGATAAGAAGAATAAGAGGACAGCTGTAACTTTCAAGTTGAAAAATGTGCACGTGTGTCTTAGTGTTCATTTATGAACAGCGAATAAAGGATTCAATTAGCCAGACAGCCACCCAGTTTGGCAGCCGACACCATGCCACATGACACCTGACTGGATCAGATAGTGAGCTCCCACCTGTGCGCTAATAATTAGCAGTCAATGCTAACATCATTACATTGAGCGCATTTAGTCGATCCTAACTGAGTTGATCTTGATGCTGAGAGACGACTGCCTGCAGGGCCAGGATGGATTTCAGGGCCAAATTAAACTCTACTCAGCAAGTAGATTTAGGCTGTAATACCTGAGTGGGATGGGACTTTCAAAGCACCAGGATCATCAGCCTGAACAGACAGGAAGAATGCTCTTTAGCCTCCAGAGATGGCAAGTCTCACACAGACTTTGAATTATTTCTAATTATATTCTATTATATTTTGTGGCCAGAAACAAGTCAACAAGGTAACAACAAATGTGTTGTCCCCCACAGATGATGCAATCACTGGTAACATGCTCTACACATTTGAGCATGACCAAACTTTTCTTGCTTTTCTGGAAAATGCAAAAACATTTTGTCAGGCTATTTGTACTGTCTGCTGGTCTTTTCTTTTAAGTGGCACTCAGTATGAGTAACTGTCCAAACCTGCAATCACTCATTAACTAAATGAAACAGCCGAAGGGCCAGTCATTGTCAAGACAGTCAAAATGTTGGAAAATCATGTCTAGTCTAAATTAATGCTTCTTGAGACGAGTCTGTACAACAAGGACAGTCGGATGTGTGAGAGAATTTCATGGCATTTAAACTTATGAGGTAGACAAAATGACTGATTTAGCTTTTTTTAATTTTGAGCTGTAATTGCAGGGCCCCCCTCGGCCGAATCCTTTAAATTTCTGCCGCTAAGTAAGATGAGATTTATCATTTTCTTCAACTACGGCCAGAGGTGTGTAAATGTGTGCGTGTGATGAATGAACAATGAAAAGAAACAGAATCAATGAATACGCTGGGAGTGATTTGTTTAGTGAAGTGTTGGTTGCGAATGAGTTGCCAGTATGGGTCGGCTCCTTAAGTGAACAATGGGAGCGATTTCTGTTATTTTCGTTGCATTCTTAAAACCAAACAAGACAGAATAATAGGGTGATAATATAATGTATTTGTTATATATGATCCAGAAACATCTCACTTTGGTAAACACACTTCTGAATGTTGCTCCATTCGCCCAACATACAAAAACATAGTTCAGTATAAATAAACTGTTCAATACACGTGTAATAGTTCTTGATGTTTTGACATTATTTAAGGTTTTATGCAAAAAATAATGTAAAATTCTGGAAATGATAAAGTTCAGCATAATTATATCTAATAAGTGACATATGAGTGCATGTATTAATTTGGCTAAATTATAAAATCCAGAAGTGAACTGAAAGTGACAGCTCTCACTGCCGAGCTCAGCCAAATGATCGCTAAAAAGAGCTGGAATCACGAGACTTGTAGCCAAAACCTTATAGAGGGAGTAGGAAGTGGAAGCAGGAATTTCGAGAGCCTCTGACTCCATAAGGAAAATTCCTGTGAATTTTTCCCAAAGTCAATGTTCGTGAGCCACAGCTGAAGCACTTCTACGACTTGGATTGGCATGAAACTGTCCCAGTTAAATGATCAGTCCTTAAGATTAACAACTGTGCTGATAAAAAGTTGAAGCTTCAAGCCTGTGAGGGGACAAACGTCAAGGTAGACGCTAACTACGACTCTCAAAGTGCATTTTAGTGACAACCATTTGATCACAGAGCTTGAAATTCTGTTTAAGGCCACAGAAAGATAAAAACACAATCTGCATCTTAAATCACCTCAATTCTGGTTAATTTTTGGATCAATTCAGCAACAATGGCCCGACGTTTATCAGCTGCACAGACGAAATGCTTTAAATTCATGCTTGTTCTCCATGGCAACAGATGCTCATGGATATTGTAGTATTTATGCGAGTACGCATGTCCAAATGACAAACAAAGGATGGTTTCTCAAAAGAGAAGTTGAAATGATTCAAATTGGTGAGATGAGGAGAGTCCCATGTTTCTAAAATTGAAATGAGGCTATATAACAGGGAAAAACAACTGTATTTCATCCACCTGTCTCTCCATCCATCCATCCAGGCAGGGTTGTCCTCTCAGCATTATGTCGCTTTCCATTTGCATCGTAATATTCCATTGCATTTCAAATATTAAAAAACATTGCATCACTAACCTGCATCAGCCTCTCCAGCTGGTAGAACTTGCAGTGAAGATCTTCAAAGTTGTTTTTGTAGAGAGCTCTGAGGCCGTACTCATACATGATTTTCACCAACACAGAGAAGGCCTGTTCCTCAGGCATCTGAAAGCACATGGACAACCATAAACTACAGCGAAACTCTGCTCAGCTGGCTGTCCAAACTGTACGTCTGTAGCCACAAAGGAAACCAGGACAATTTGTTTGGCTCTCCAAACCACATTTGGCGGTCACAGAGTCGTCAAGAGAAGAAACAGACTGTTTTTTTGTTTGTTTGTTTGTTTTTTATCTCTATCTGCATTGTGTCTAGCTGCAGTAAGACACTGTGATGCTACCAGACCAGGGAAAACAAACGGCACGTTTTATTTTCTGACATTATTTGACTGGCTCTAAAAAAAGACCAAAGAACACAAAACGGAGACGGTGGAGGTGTGCATGACATGAAGGGACATACTTGAAGGTGTTCGCACATGCAAGCTGAAATATGAAATCTGTTTTTAAGTGAGTGCTTCACTGTCTTTGTGTGTATGAGTGAGTGTGTGATACTGGGATGAAAAAGCTTAAAACTGTGTCTGTGAGGGTTTATTTCTCCTCACATTGCACGCACACGCGCACACACACACACACACACACACACACACACACAGTGAGGTGATATTTAATCAGAGTGACAGTATGTGTTTGGGGCTGAATGGGCTCCTGCAGGTAAACCTGAACCCCTATTAATATTCCTGACATCTCCTCCATAACCTCTCCCTTCTTCCTCCTCCTCCTCTATAACCCGTCTGCCTCCTACTCCTGTATAACCTCTCTTTCTTTTACTGCTGCTGTCCCCTTTATCTCTCCCCTTCCTCCTCTCCACCTTTACAGCCTCCTCCATAACTTCCTCCTGTTTTCCTCCATTGTCTGCTCTCTTCTACTCCTGTCTCCCCTCTGCTGTACCTCATCATGTGTCTTCACTAAACTCGTCCATAGCTCTCCTCCATCTCCTCCAATCATCTCTCCTCACCCCACCTCCTCCTGACCTCTCTTCTCTTCTCTACTCTTCCTCCTCTTTAACCTCCGCTGCCCTTGACATTTGGACCTCAACCAAACTTCCACCACTCCCTCTCCTCCTTTTGGGACTCCCGCCTCCATCTTACTCCTCCATCTGTCTTTTAAAACATTCCCCAAACAGACAAGTTGCGACACACTTTGAACTAACAAGAAGCACTGAACAACAGAAAGAAAAGAAAAACAAATAAGCAGGGCGGGATATATCGAGCAGGGGTTCTTTAAGAGCTGTGTGTCTGTCAGTGACCTTGAAAATAAATGTGTGACAGCGAACGAGAGTCTGGTCCACCTCTTTCCCACTCCTCATTGTCTGCTACGGCTCTGTCTCAATGCTTTCTGCGTTACCTTGTTTCACACTCTCTCACTCCCTCTATTTATCCACATCATTCTGCTATTGACTGCTTTCATTCCACCGGTCAGCAACTTTCTTTTCAGCCAGTCATGTTTTATGTCTCTCTCTCCACTTCTATTTAGTCTCTTGGATTGTCTTAGTTCTGCTTTATTACAGTTAGCACAAGCTAACAGATGCAGTGAGGTGTAGATGCAGCTGCACGATGCTGACATATTTTCTTTGTTTGACCTTTTTGTTGCTGTCCTCAAACATAGTCTGTATTAGCACCAAGGTATGTGAATGTGCAAAAGTGAAAGGAATATGGAAAGTGCAAGCACATAATCCAAAATAAATTTAATCCAGCCACAACAAATTCACACAAGCAGAATTGGGCAAGAAGTAACTGAGAAAATCAATGTGAGAAATTAAATCTGTGAAATAAACCAGAGCTGAAAAATAGCCAAACAACAAACAACATTAATGTCTGAGCCAGAGTTATGTTAATGTTTGGCTAGCTAGCTACATCAATCTATACTCTCTGCAAGTTACACATCGCTCACAGTGTCCAGAGGGGTTTTCCTCTACCAAAAAATGTGTCTTCTTACCTCCTCCTCCTTCTCTTTGGTCACCATAAATTCAGCTATTGTCTTACGTTCCACTTTAAAGAGACGGGCACGGGTTCAAAATTCTGGGGAAAATGTTTAATAAGGACCTTCTGGCTAAGGGCAAAACACTAAGAGGTCCACCAACATCCACAAGGGAAAGGAGGACAAAATCCTTATGGTGATTTTATGCAGCTAACTTTTTAAGGCATCTGTACGGTGGCCGGGAGGTGCAAACCAACATTACAAAATCTGAGACAATTTAACATTTTGGAAAACAAATTAACAAGACGTGAAACACATTTACAAGTGCCGAGACAAATTTACAAGTGGCGAAACAAATTTACATTTCAGAAAACAAATTAACAAATACAATCTACTGGAAAGGGAACGTCCCAAATACGGGGTTGACCCGGAAGTGATAACGGGAGCGGGTCAGTTCGATTTGTTGATGTTTTCAATAGACGGAGATGGACAGAGACCGAGTCATGTTTTGCCTGTTTTGTGGCAAACACATGAGCCAATTAACACGGTTTTGTTTTTCGTGTACTGTATGCACTGCTCTAACATATCTGGTCCGCCGGTCTGGTCCATGCCTCTTAAACACTGTAACGACCGACCACACGAAAAACAAAACCGCGTTAATCGGCTCATATGTTGTCCACAAAATGGGCAAAACATGACTCGGTCTCTGTCCATCTCCGTCCATTGAAAATGTCAACAACTCGAATTGACCCGCTTCCGTTATCACTTCCGGGTCAACCCGGTATTTGGGACGTTCCCTTTCCGGTAGATTGTATTTGTTAATTTGTTTTCTGAAATGTAAATTTGTTTCGTCACTTGTAAATTTGTCTCGGCACTTGTAAAAGTGTTTCGTGTCTTGTTAATTTGTTTTCTGAAATGTAAATTTGTTTCGGGAATTGTAAATGTGTTATGGTAATGTAATGTTGTTTTATGATATGTAAAAATGTTTTCCAAAACGTAATTTTGTCTCACAGTTTGTAATGTTGGTTTGCACTTCCCGGCCACCGTACATCTGAGATGAAAAATTTATTTTACTTTTAGGCTTTATCAGTGATGTTGCTGAGAATGTACAGTACGTCTATGTACAGAAAGAAGACAACACAACAGCAAAATGGTTCATATTGTGTCACAGATGAATTGACTCAATGACTTTTTTGAGGGCATAGTCAGTGTTGTATCAAATTACATGAAGTGTTGTTTTGCTGAACCCAGGTCTGTAGGCATGTGTTTATGTATGGTATCTATCTATTCATGTACTGTCTTAACCATGAGAAGGCAAGCTGCATGGATGGATGGATGACGAGTCAACTCACGTGCAGCAGGAGAACAGCAGCGAGGAACGACTGGCCCTGGCAATAACCAATTTCCTCATCATAGACAGAGTAGGCCTGCCAGAGGGAGGGAGGGAGAGAGAGGGAGAGAGAGAGGGGGGGGGGGGGGGGGGGGGGGGGAAGAGAGAGTTTGGTTGGTCTATCAGCAAGCTATCAGAGGACACTGACATGAATCATGGTTGTTCACGATGTATGCAGAAATCTCAGATAGTTCACAGTCTTTGGACCTTAAAACCCGGTAAACACACTGAAAACATATCCAAAAAGCATGATGGCCAGGCACAACCATAACATCTTCTTCCTCCCCTTAAACACTGAGAGTCTTACATACACGTTATCACCACCATTGCAGATCATCTTTTTCATACCCATTTTTTACGCAGGTACATTTTATGGACACTTTTCTGTCACTTGTTATCTTACACTGTTAGTGTCACATTCACACTACAGCGCTGCATAGTTCAACCACAGTGTGATACAGTCACACCAGTCCAACTCCACTGGAGCAGACAGAGGATTTAGTGTCTTGTGCTTCAGTATTGAGGGATAATAATGCTGCTATAGTTACTTGCTATCTAATATAAGATACGGTAGCACGAGCAGAGCAGTAAATCTTGAGTCATCTCCAAAAATGTGTTTGTAGAGACCACATGGTACGGTTACATTTGTAATATGCTCAGGAAATTCAGCTACCTGTTCAGAGTCAAGAACAACTCATCTTTTACGCCATTTAATCTCAAAAGCTTAGTGCCTTGTTGATCTAGAGCATCAGCACATGTAGAGGACTTTTCCTAAGAGACAGTTTCTCTCCAGTACCAGCATTTTTTTTCTTTTTTCAGAGGATATTTCCCAGGGAAGTGTCTCTCTGTCTGTGCCTTTGGTAGTGTCAACCTTTATCTCTCTTCTCTCACTCTTTTCCCTCTCTATTAAGCATCTATTTGCTAAATGCTGAGCTGAAAACATAACACCAAAATTCTATGCACACTTTGAGAAAGACTCTCTGAGTCTTTGTGCAGCTGTGACTAAGGAACATTATTGTTCAGTCAATAAGAAATTATTTGACAAACAGAAAATGACCTATGACTATCAACTGGAAAATCTGGAAAACTTAATTTGACTAACACAGGCACGATCTCTGAAATGTGTCTATATCCACAAAGACTTATAAGAGTAGAGTTGGTGATCAGCAGTTACGGATTAACACTGTCATTCGTTAGGAGGCGTGCTTCAGGTCACATTTGAGAATCAGAGTCAGTATAGCCAAATATTCTCCAACGTAAGAAAGCTGGCTGGTTAGGTCATTAAAGTATGGAAGATCGACCACAGAGAGTAACCTTCAGATGACCGTTCGGGAGAGATGCGGTCTCAAAGCGGTTGGTAGTTGACACACCCCACCAATCATGCTAATGAGCAAACAGATAGACCTTTTCACAGTGTAAACAAGGATCCAGAGAGAGGCAAAAAGTGTCTAAAACCATCTGATCAACACTTTTCTTTTGTTAACTGTGGAGATGATGAAGACCACAGCACAAAGCTTTAACTCTTATCTGCCTGCATCCTTGCATGGCATACAGGCTGCTGGAAGAAAGAGATATATTAACACAGAACAGCATGTAATTTCAATACGGCATTGGAGGCATCAGAGCTAAGTGGGGCACCAAACAGGGCATAACATAACCCACCTCACCTGACCTCTATGTGTAACCTGGTGGGAAAAACCAGCAGTCCTGCAGCTCAAAATGTTTGCCAGGTCAGCAGCATCACAACTCAGCATGAACCCAGATATCCCATAAGCATACTCCCCTGTACAAATGTTGGGGTAGCTGTACACCTGATGGAGTGTTATGGTGTGTGAACATGAATGAAACACACGACTTAATCCATCCTCAACTCTTGTCTTTAATTCAGCACTTATCCAGAGCCACTTGAAATGATTAAGCTGGTAGTGGTTCAATATCTTCCTCAAAGATATTTTGACATTTATCTCAGCAGCAGTCAAACCAACATACATTGGGTTAAAAGATTCTTTCCCCCTTTCCATGCTTGAAAAATGAGTGCGGACATCCAGAGCTCCACTGCTGATCTGTTCAGCTAATTTGGGGTTTGATGTGGAGGTAATGGAGAAGTCTTGTGGAGCTGTCTGAAGTGTAATCTACAAGCTGACATGCTTGATGGAGTGTGGCATTCACATGTCCCCAACTTGGCTGGGAGAAGTGCATGCTGACAGATGGATGGGGGAGGTCCTGGTGGGTGAAATCTAAATTTGTTAGCCTGAGCAGATAATAGGCTCAGAGGGGTGGATTATTACAATCTATATGCCTAGTTTCTCAAAACCAATAAGCACATTTTTTTTGGTTTGTTTTTTTAATATGTCTATGTGTGTAAAAGTTTGGACAGAACTTCTTAGACAGTACAAATGTGTTAATTGTCATAGTGTAAAAGCAATAACGCAAGTGTGGGTTCCTCTGGGCTGGGCAAATGTGCAGCACTCTACCTACAATCCCAGAGCAATCTGTCAGGAATGATCACTACAAAAGGCAATAGGACTGTTTTGGTTCAATCAACCAGGGCATCCTAATGAAAATCTATGGATCACAGGTTGATCCTGAAACTGCCAATGGCACCATCAATGATAACCTGTGCTGTTAAAGTGTCCTTGAGCAAAAACAATGGATTTCTGAACACTGCACTCCAGAGAGGCATTTCACCAAATTGATAAATGATTAAAAGATATGGAAACGAGCTGAGAAGGATATTGTGCCACTGTTAAAAGAAAGCTAAGACCACATTATCATTGCAATGTTACTGGGAAACCTGGGCATTATGAACCAAGTTCAGGTTGTGTAGAAAAAAATGTAAGAAGTCATTTGAACCTCAGTTAAAATAGTGTAGAGCAAAAAATGTGTGTGCTTTTGATATTTCGATATTGTGTTATAATCTCATGTATTGCTTTTACGAATTGGCTCACATAATGAATAAATGTAGAAGTTCATATTCTTTCCTTGTTTTTAAGGTATTTTTACGCACTGTATGTCTGTATTAGAGGGACCACGGTAAAGAGATAACAGGAAATAAGGGCATGACATGCAGCAAAGGTTCCCAGCCGGATGGCGGCTCATGGCTGAAGCTTTAACCCTTGAGCCACCAAGGAATCCCATCCATAAACATCCTTTTTATGAAGTACTCAATCAGATAATGGGACACAAGAGAATACTGAAGTTTTGACTGGTTAGACTTTGCAGCCTGGGTTAGGGTTAGTTACTTCCTTGGTGTAAAAACAGCTTCTCAAATTTCTATTCTAACGATCCCTCTCGTCATTGTGTATATGATCAGGATGGTGGTCACCAGGATATGAGCCAGTATCCTGAATAATGTGTGCATGGAAACACTCAGTGATCACTGGGATACACAACATTAGGCTGGTTGATGAGGCGTTACCATGTTTGCTTTTCTTCACTTTCTTTCAGTTCTGTTTCAACAGAAACACTGAAGACATACTCTTTATCCATTTATCTGACAGTCACAGCTTTTGAATCCCCACACCAGCTGGCTGAATAATGCTCTCCTCTACCTCAAAACACACTGTCAGTGCGCCCTTGAGTGAGGCAGTTAGCCTCCTGACTGCTCCAACAAGCCGTCTGAGTGACTACCAGTAGATATGTATGAGGTTACACAGGTTGGCTGGAAGTGTGACTGAGTTAAAAGAATGGGGCAAATTATCAGCAAAAAAAGAGCACAGAGCTCAGGTGACCTTCCCCTCAGAGTAAAAGTTAGAAAACAAAAGACTCCCGGCTTAGTACTGAGTAGGATATGAAGATGAATATAATCTTTGTCCTGGATCCTCTGTGCCTGTAACCCACTCATGCCTCAAGATCCAACCAACCTTATCAGCAGCAAATCTACATGGATTTGCATACAAATGAAGGCTGGCTCGCCACTGACCTAGTTGGGTCCAGACCGGATGCTAACCCTTCCTGACAGGTTCTCCCAGAGCGCTGACTGGCCGTACTCTACTTTTGCAGTGCCAGGAAAAAAAAAGGAGCGAAAGTTCTACTTCATCATTCTAAAACAACCTTTGATTTGAATGAATACACAAAACCCTTCTGTGATATCCTTATTTGTGTTTCATGAACACACTCCTTTCATCTGACTGTGTTTTGTAGTCACAGATTTATGATTATTGCATAATTACTGAATGCAAGCTTTTTGCATCTGATTACTGTTTCAGTTGATTAGACTTTATAGAAAAGAGGTCTAATGACCAAAACATTCTACTAAAATCTACTTTGTGCTTGCAGATGAAAACAACCATTTTTCTATATGGAGAATCTCTGTTGGTGGTCAGGCCCCAGGTATGTATTTACAATTTCACTCCTCCTCCTCCTCCTCCTCAATGTTTACTTGAGTCTTACTTCAGTCTTCTTTGGTGGCGAATGGCAAACCAGCTTCGAGGTACATAACCACCAAGTAAGCCGATTGATGAGATTCTGCTGTTACTGAATACACTTGATCAGTGTAAGAAATGCTTGATAACACATTTAGTTTTTCTGTTTGTGACACAGCTGTTGGATATACTGTAAGGCAATGAAAAGATGGCTGTGCATAAGAAACCGCCTTGGTTGAGTTCACAGCTGCAGTCAAGCTACTAGGAGGACAGTGACAGAGATTAAGTCTGGCTTTAATACAGTGCAGTAGTGCTGACCTTGGCTTTTGTCTGAATAAAATGTACCGTGTGTCTTCACAGATAATTACCTCAGGATGTGAGTCCACTGGGACCGTCTCCTTACAGCCCATACTTTCCTCATTCATTATAATGGGAAGTAGGAACTGCTGCATGCTTTTTATGGTACCAGGCTTGTGACTGACCCACAAAAGGTCAGTGGGAAAGACTGCTCAATACTGTATGTTTAAGTTCATATAGGTGGTGTTAATATACCATGGTTGCATTTGGTATTATCCGTTGTTAAGAGGGTTTTTGCAAAGTGTCTCTCTAGTAAGGATGCATCAGCATAAGGTTTGCTAAATGCGTTCAAATCTATCAAATCACATCTATATGTTGTCAAACTGAAATTCTGGATCACCATAATAAATTATTGGAAAAACTACCCAAACTCACTCATAGCTACATCTAAAATATTTTAATGTGTGACTACCTTGATATCGTGCCCTTAGCCTTCTTGTCTCCAATATATTTGGCTGCCACTGTGACTGACAGCCAATAAATAATAGCAAGCAACAGAACTTGAAAACACTAAACTGTAATAGAAAACTGGTTGAATTTGGACAATGTTTTGAATTTAGTATACAGTCGTCTGCAAACTTAGGTTCCATCTCAACTAGACCTTAGAGAGTTAAAATAAGTATTCTGCAACTGAATGGTCTGTTTCTTGCTTAAAACCTTATAATCAGGGACCATTTTTGTTGGGTAATTTTAGAGAAATCTGCCACCTACAGA